>NW_005872272.1:18893-50747 GCF_000147115.1 Myotis lucifugus | reverse complement strand
GATCCCGCCCGCTTGTCGCGCACCTCGGCCCACACCCACCGCTCTGCCGGTCTTGGCCCGGGCAGGGCAGGGCAGGCCACCGGGTCGCCTCCTTCTCTGGACTTGGGTCCGAAGGGCCTTTCTCCTCCATTCGGTCCCAACCCCGTGGCCTTCCGGCTCCCTCCGCCCAGCCTTTCTTCCCACGCAGCCCAGCCGAGAACCCACGCAGCAACGCCTGGTTCGGCGAGCGGGTCCGGGGCCTCCAGGCCTGGGTGGAACTGGGCTGCTGCCTCCCCAGAGCCAGCTGCTGCCCGTCCGTCTGTCCCCAGCTGGAGGGGAGGCAGAGGAGGGCATTCTCCGTCTGAATGAGCCCAGCCGCTGGCCCGCAGGGCTACCGAGAACGTACAACTGCCCGGTCCCAGTGGCAACGGGCTCAGCGTGAAATACACCTGGGCTTTCAAGCATCAGAACGTAAAGTAGCTTGAAAATAGCTGGTTCTGTTGCATCGACACTATTTTGTAAACGTCGGGTTAAGTAAGACACCGGTGAAGGTTCACCCACCTGCTCCTCCGTCAGGCTACACTAGACAAGGTAGTGACCCGTGTGGCTCACACTCTATTCCCGTGGGCACTGCTGCCCTCGGACACGTCCCTCCTCTCGATGGCCTTTCCCGCCCACACCTCGCCCCCAGAGTCCTCCGTGGGCTCTGTGATGACCTATCTCCTGGGAGCCCGTCTCCTGGAGCTCGCCCTGGCTCAGCCTGGCCTCTGGCCCAGCGTCTGGTAACAAAGAAAATGGCTTCTGGTGACCAGCCAAGCTGGCTGGGAGGCGTCCGTCTGTTCACCAGGCCGGGGTGCCCACCAAATAACCCTGCCAGAGCCTGCTGCCCAGACAATGGCCCTTTACTCCCACGGGCTCGGACTCGCGTCCGACGCTGGGCACTGGCTCTCGGCCGGCCCTCCCTGTGCCGGAGGGCTGATGGAGCAGCAACAGTGCGGCCCCACGGGGCCTCTGGGAGGCACCTCCGGTCTCAGCTTTGGGGAAGAAGGTCCCTGGGCCCCTCTTTTCCTTCCTCTGCCCCCTGAGCACAGCTGCTCAAGAAGAGCCTTCCTGCCCTTTCACGGCCTGAGCCCCACAGAGAGGAAAGTCTCTCCGAGGAACGTGGGTACCAGGCTCTGGACCCCCACCATCCCAGCTCTTTGCGAATGCTGAGCAGAAGTCACGTGTGATAAACTAATCAAGGGACAACCAGGTGCAGGGTACGGAACTGACATAGCCCTGCTGTCACTGCAGCTGACAGTCCCTGTACAGCAAGCATGTTAAATTCAAAGGCTAACACGGGCCAAATAAACAAGGCATGCGGCCCGCGGGCTGCGAGTTTGACATGCTTGCTGTACAGGCTGCTTGACCTCTGTGGTCTTTGTAAAGCAGGGTACCCGGGGTGGGGGTGGAATAGAGTGGAAAGCGCACAGGCTTTGGGTTTAACGACCTGGGTTCAAATTCCTGCCCTACGACCAGCTGACTTGTGTGACCGTAGACAAGTTAATTCACCTCTGAACCTCTGCCTCCTCAACCATATATTGGGTATAAGAACGCAGACGGGCCCTAGCCGGTTTGGCTCAGTGGACAGAGTGACTGATAGGTCCCGGGGTTCAATTCCGGTCAAGGCCACATATCTCTGTTGTAGGCTCCTCCCAGCCTGGGCCCTGGTCAGGGCGTGTGCAGGCAACCAAAATCGATGTTGTTTCTTTCACATCGATGTTTCGATGTTTCTCCCTGTGTTTCCCTCTCTCTTCCACTCTCTCTAAAAACCAATGCAAAAATATCCTCGGGTGAGGATTAAAAATATAAATAAAAAGAACCCAGACCAGACCGCACAGGAGTCCATGAAGATGGAATGATACAGGGTAAGCACCATTACGTTGTTGGATAGCCCAGGATGCTCCTAGAGCAGTGACGGCGAACCTTTTGAGCTCGGCGTGTCAGCATTTTGAAAAACCCTAACTTAACTCTGGTGCCGTGTCACATCTAGAAATTTTTTGATCTTTGCAACCATAGTAAAACAAAGATTTATATTTTTGATATTTATTTTATATATTTAAATGCCATTTAACAAAGAAAAATCAACCAAAAAAATGAGTTCGCGTGTCACCTGACACGCGTGTCATAGGTTCGCCATCACTGTCCTAGAGTCCAGTGGCTGAGAGAAAAGCCTGTGGGGTCTCGCAGACCCGCGTGCATGTGAAACCCAATTCCGCCCAATTAATTGCTGTGCAACTTTGAGCAAGTGCCTTAACTGCTCTGAACCGGTTTCCTCCTCAGTAAGATGGAAATTTAAAAGCCTACTATGAAGAGATGAGCCTTCCACTAACACTCCAGACCCTGCAATATATGCCCGTTTTCACATTCTCATGGCACCCTGAACTTGGTGTTCAAAGTACTTATCATAGCTGGTAATGACACCTTCACATGCTTAATTTATTTCTGACTCACCCAGTAGCCCGAGAACCCACTCAACCCCACTCAGGGTACTGTTTCTGCTCATCCCTGTGGCCCCAGAATCTAGCACAGTGCCTAGAGCAGAGAGTAGGTGCTCAATAAATATTCGTGCGACGATCAGAAAGTAGAATATAGCTCAGCAGCATAACGCAAGGCAGACCTGGATGCATCACAAGTGACAGCTACAATTACCCTCATTACTAGACAGATGCTGCTCTGGGCGGCTTCCCTCCCACAGCCCCACCTCCCACACGGTTATCCTCAGCTGCCTTTTCCTCGCATCTAAGATCTTCCCGTGGGTCACCTAAATCTCCCAGCAGCAAAGCAAGTCCGTTTCCTTTGGTTTCTACCTTGGGACAGGAGAAAACATTGCCCGTAACGTTCAGATTGAAAAACTCTGTGGGAGTCTTCCCTACAGAGACTAAAAACCCCTCAAGTTCCTTCACCCTTTTCTTACCAAGCGTGCTCCACGCTGCAACCATCCACGTGGTTCCACAGGAGGTTTTAAGCTCAGCAGCCACACACCCCTCGCCCCAGCCGCCCAGGAGCCAAAGGACTCGGCCCACAGGCGATGCGAGTTACTGGGCTCCCCCAGGTCCCACCGGGTCCTGGTCAGCGGCCACCCGCTCTGGAGGAAGTGCTCCCGTGGACCTGACCTCCCTCTGGCCCAGACTTACTCCGTATTTTATAAATGGAGAAACCGAGGCCCGGGGAGGTCAGGTCCACACGGCTTTGGGGGCAGTGCTGCTTCAGAACTCGAGAGTCAGAGAAGCCTAACCAGCAGGGACATGAACAGCATCCCTGCTCTACCCTCGCTTCCCTCCGCGGGAACCCGCCCCAGGCCCCCCCGCCGCTGCCTTCTTCTCCTTGGCCTTCTCTCACCTGAGCATCACAGGTAAAGGCCCCCAAGGGAGAGGCTCCAGCCATCCTCACCCTTGATGCTGTAGAACCTTGAGTCTCAGCTGGGGCCCCAATCCAGGGCCCAGGACGAGGCACAGAAGCGCCTGCCCTCCACGGAGGGCCAGTGGCTCAGAGCACTACAGGTGCCGACTCCTCTCCTCCCCACAACCAACCCGCGCCCGGCCCACCCACCCACAGACGCACACACTGAGCCCCTTCTACCCAAAACAAATCACCAGCCACTTCCTCTCCCAATCAGCCAACGAGCAGCCCAGCTGGACTGGAATCAAAGGAGTTTTCACTCAGCCCTTCCTCCCTCCGCAACGACGGCCCCCACCCCCCCCACCCCCAAATCTAGATGCAGATAAAGACAGAGATAAATTCCAGTCATCGAAGCATGACGGGTGACTCAGACCCTGGGGACAGGAAGACAGCCTGGACAGACAGACAGGCAGGCAGACCCTCCTACCCCTGGGCACACACCAAGTCCCTCTTAGGCAGGCTCCCAGTCCCAGGCTGGCCCTGAGTGGGTGGTGCCAAAGGCATTGCCAGAAGAGGGCCATGCCGCAGGGGTGGGGCAGGGCCGGAGTCCCAGGGGAATGGCACTTCCTCTCAAAGCTCCAGAGAGTTGAGAGCCTCAGGCAGCCCTGAACAATAGCCCGAGGCGTGGGTGCCCAGAACGGTGCCCCGGTGCCACATCCTGCCATTCTTCTCCCAGGCCGCACCCTGCCACCCTTCCTGGCTCCGCCCGATCCTATCTCCGATGTTTACTGGGAGCTGGGGGCTGGGCTGGCTGAGACAAAGCTTTCCTGAGAGGCCCCTCACCTTGCCCAGCCTCTGTGGGCCCAGGGCAGGCGCCCACCTGGTTAGGCCAGCTCAGGAGGGGGCCACAGCCAACACTTCCCAGTGCCCGGACGGCTCTGGGCTGGCCAAGGTGGCAGAGCCGCCAACACCAGCCAACGGAGGCTCCCTGAATGCCCAGTGCCTGCAAGAGAAGGCAGCCCCCCCCACCCCCAACCTCTGGTGCAGAACCCAGCTCCAGACAGAGCTTCTTTGTAGCTGACCCCGCCCGCCCCCAAGGGCATGCAGGACTGGAGGAGGTGGGAGAGGCAGGAGCTGTGATGTTCCCATCCACAGCCCCATCCGGTTGTCAGGCCTCCGCGGCACCCGAGCCTGCTCCCAGCCCAGAGGGAGAGCCAAGGAAAAGAAAGAAGGGACAGAGGGGCCTTCCAGCAGTGCCACGGCGGTTCCCAGGGGGATGTGCGCCCTCCCAGCCTGGGTAAAACAGAGAAGAGGTAAACAGGTCCCCAGGGGTCCCTTCTCTGGGGCCTTCCTGCCCTCGGGACCTGACGCTGTCTCCCAGGCAGGGCTGGCACAGCAGAAACAATGCAACTGGGGCCTGACTGGCCTGGTCAAAGGCCTCCCTGCTCTGGGCTGAATATTGCCTGTATGGTATTGCTTCTTCTGGGATAGCAATATTTTGGGATAGCTCTGAATACTGACCAAAGGAAGGGAGGCAGAAAAATAAACAGCCCGGCCGGCGTGGCTCAGTGGCTGAGCATCGACCAATGAACCAGGAGGTCACGGTTTGATTCCCGGTCAGGGCACATGCCCGGGTTGCGGCTCGATCCCTAGTGTGGGGCGTGCAGGAGGCAGCAGATCAATGACTCTCTCTCGCTGATGTTTCTCTCTCTCTCTCCTTCTCCCTTCCTCTCTGAAACCAATAAAATCACGTATTTTTAAAAAATAAATAAATAAAAGCATGCCGCGGTAGAGCGCTCACTCAGACTCACTACTGAGTGGGGGCTCGCCACTCACTCCCGCCCCACCCAGGCCAGCAGAGGTGGCTGAGCCTCGGCCTCACCGATGCCCTGGCCCCACTCTCCCTCCACCCAGGGGACAGGGCCCGGTCCAGCAGGTAGATCTGCCACTGTCACCGGGTACAGGATTCGAGTTGTTTTCAACCTGAGTCGCAGCCAAGGAAAAATCAGTCCAAAGAAACCAGGGCCACTGTGGGAACTTACGGAGAAGCCTCGCCTCTCAAACCCTGGCTTCTCCGTGTGGAAATGAAGGTTCCAACACCTACTTAGCGATTAGAAGGTAACACACAGTTCAAGAATCTGGGGCAGAATGTGTGTTCAGGGAAGGAACGAGGGAGAGAGACCTAAAGCAGAGAAAGCTGTCTGTCTCCCTCCCCAGAGCTCCTGGCAGCAGGCAGGCCGTCCTGGCTCTCGGGGCGGCAGGTGTGACCCTCCCGCACGGCTGGGAGGCGTCTTGGCGAGGCTAACAGACAATGGGCTTTGTCGTCACCACAGGCTCCCTGTGTGAATGAACATGGGAAGTGTCCACTTCTCCAACTCCAAAACCAGCCAAATAATAACCATCTTGAAAAATTATTAGGAGGATCGAATGTGATGTTTGCCGAAAGCAGAAATAAAGTAGGCTCCCTGAACCCTCCCCACCACACTTTGGGGAAGCTCCCCCCACCTCCACCCCAGCGTGGGCATGTCGCCCTCTTCCTTCTCCATCCGCCCCCTGTAGGTCTCCCTCTCTACCCTCTCAACCCCGTGCAGGTCGCCCTGTCACTGTTCCCAATCATCCTGGAACCTCCCGGCAGGTGCCGATGCCGAGTCGGGGGTCCAGGCCCCACAAGCAGCGGACTGGCTGAAAGGACCAGAACTGGCCAGGGAAACCTACATATCTGGCCAAGCCAACGTGCCTGCCCTTCCCGGTGCCTGCCCTTCCCGGCTGATAACCAGTTTGCAGAACTCCTGAGCCCCCCCCCCCAGCCTGAGGGTGAATGTTCCGCTAGCCCCTGCGGCGCCCCCCTGTGGGGCTAGACCAGTGATGGCGAACCTTTTGAGCTCCGCGTGTCAGCATTTTGAAAAACCCTAACTTAACTCTGGTGCCGTGTCACATCTAGAAATTCTTTGATATTTGCAGCCATAGTAAAACAAAGATTTATATTTTTGATATTTATTTTATATATTTAAATACCATTTAACAAAGAAAAATCAACCAAAAAAATGAGTTCGCGTGTCACCTCTGACACGCGTGTCATAGGTTCGCCATCACTGAGCTAGAGGAACAACCACAGAGGGGAAGGCTCCAGTGGGAACCAGGCTGGATGAAGTCTCAAGGACAGAGTGACGGAGGCTCTGAGACATGCGTGTAGTAGTTGTTTAAACCCCAGACCCTCTCACCAGCAGCACGGACACGCCCACTTCCTCTCTCAGCCCACCACTCTGTCCCCAGGCGGGACTGGTAATATATACCCACAGTGTGGCTGTGAGGAAGAAGCAATACCATACAGGCAAAGGCAATGCCTGGCACACGGCCACGTGCAACATCTGTAATGGACATTGCCATCATAATCGAGGTGGCGGGAGAAGTGAGGACCCCAATCCCATACTGCTCTAAGTAGGAGCCAGGGAGCACTTGAGACGTAGCCTCTTTATGCCACGGCTTCTTAGAGTAAGTGTTGTATATAAAATGCTTAGCACAATGCCTGGCCCATAGTAGACTGGCCCTTAGTACTGCTGCGGTCAAATGAATGAATGAATGAATGAATGAATGAATGATCGTGCTTCCAAGGAACCTCTGCCGGCAGAGCACTCAGCCCCAAGCCAGTGTTAGGTTTTGGGGACTGTCAGCGTAAGAGCGGTCAAACCTGTAAAGACTTTTTGTGAGTTTACTAGTATTTGAGCCACGCTGTCGACAGTTGCCGGAAAGCAGAACCTCAATGTATTGAGATAATGCTCCGAGAATGGTGGTTTTTTCACCTTGTTTTATAAAACATTACCATCAAAAGGAGCCATAAGTGGGTTGCATGAACTCCACTGGTGATAGATTAGGGAGGCAGGAAAAAGCAAAGTGGGGGACCCTCTGGGATTGGATAAAAAGTAAAATGATAGGCACATACTTATTTTTCTTAGGTGGGTGCAGGATAGTTGACAGTCAACAATTAACAGCCCTGGCCAGTTTGGCTCAGTGGATAGAGCGTCGGCTTGTGGACTGAAGGGTCATGGGTTCGATTCCAGACAAGGGCACATGCCCGGGTTGTGGGCTCGATCCCCAGGAGGCAGCCAATCAATGATTCTCTCTCATCATTGATGTTTCTAGCTCTCCCTCTCCCTTCCTCTCTGAAATCAATACAAATGCTTTGGGGGAAAAACCCACAACAATAATTAAGATAACAATAACAATGAGGAAATCTGTGGGCTGCTCCCTGCCATTTCTTGTGCCCTGAGGGGACCAGAGAAAGGGAAGTCACAAGTTACCCTGACATTCCAAAGGTATGTTATCTGAGATGCAAAAAGACAACAGGCTCAGTAAAGATCGAAGCTGATCTTTGTCAAGGAAGATACTGGCCTAAGACATGCCTACCCACCATAAACTGCTTTTTAATTAAAAAGTTTAATTTTAGACCATATTTTGTGGTTACCTGAGGTCTCTGAGTTTGCAAGGCTGCCATGTAGGCCTTCCCTGAGTTAGTCAGGTTAGCATGTGGCCCCTTTTTATCCACAAGACCTTTCCAGTATCAGCCTCCACACATCCGTGAGCCCACAGCCCCCTCTCAAAGTGGGCACCTCCACACTACATCCTGGGGGCTCACAAAGGTATCTGATTCCTCCCCTAGTTCCTTTCCCTCTTCCTGCCTCAGCCACCCACTGCAGGGGCAGGGGAAATGGGCCAGCAATCAAGACGGGTGAGTGGTACAAGACAAAGAGGAGTCGGTAAACCCTGGTCTCCAAGAAGGCCACCAGTAGTGTTGACAGAGCACAGCCTTGAACCTGACCTCAGCACAGAACCAGCACATCCACCTCAGCCTCTTCGCCTCCTGCCTCCTGCCTCCTCCCCGCCTCCCTCCTCCCTGGGTGTGCTTCCCTAAGGATTCCACCTAAGATATACTCCCGATAAGGCCTGGGGCTTCCAGAGGGTCCGACCTTGAACCTCCATGAACATCAGCTCCACAGCTTGAGCAGACAATGGAGGAGCCAGGTGACCAGCAGCCCCAGGGGCTGGACCTGGGTGCACTGGCCTCACCACCTTTGGGCACCCCACTCAGGTCTGCTGCTTCCCCCCACCCCTCCCCACTGCAGGGGTTCTGAGTGGCCGCCCCCTCTGCCTGTGGAGGCCTAATCACCAGCATCTCCCCCAGAGGAGCTCGCTCATCGGAAACCGGTGCAGCTGCTCGGGCTCAAGCAGCATTCATTCTTCCAGTGAACAAACTGTTCCGTTCTTTTTCTCGGCAAAGGCCACGTTTCCTCCCATTATCTGCCCCATCGACAGCCAAGCCTGCCGCAAAAGCAAGATTTCTTTTTCTTTTTATTTTCACGGTCCCCTTTATTTATGGGTTATGTTTTTTCTTGGCTCTGACTCCTTTTCAAAAGGGCAGGGAAGCAAGGGGAGGAGAGCAGCAGCATCTTCTCCGATTTCATCCAAATGCTCAGCATACAACCCCCAAAGCAGCCAGCCTGCACCCCACTTCCAGCCTGGGACCCGGACTTCCAGCGCCAACTGAGGCTGGACCACCCCAAACAAGAAGAGAGCCAGCTCTGGCAAAGGGGTGGGGTGAGGTAGGATTTGGGGAGGGATCTTAACCTCTGGTGCCCACAATGCTAATAATAAGATAATAACTGTAGTCCTGACCAGTCTGGCTCAGTGGGTAGAGCAGGGGTGGGCAAACTTTTTGACTCGAGGGCCACAATGGGTTCTTAAACTGGACCGGAGGGCCGGAACAAAAGCATGGATGGAGTGTTTGTGTGAACTAATATAAATTCAAAGTAAACATTAGTTTTATTCATTTCAAACGGGCCGGATCCGGCCCGCGGGCTGTAGTTTGCCCACGGCTGGGCTAGAGCGTCGGCCTGTGGACTGAAGAGTCCCAGGTTCGATTCCGGTCAAGGGCATGTACCTTGGTTGCGGGCACATCCCCAGTAGGGAGTGTGCAGGAGGCAGCAGATCGATGTTTCTCTCTCATTGATGTTTCTAACTCTCTATCCCTCTCCCTTCCTCTCTGTGAAAAATCAATAAAATATATATATTTTAAAAAGATAATAACTGTACACTCAAAGTACTTAACACGTGAGTCATGGACGCTAATGAAGTAGATGGGACTTGGGGACAATCAGATGAGTTGGCAGACGCCAGCCGCCATCAAATGGGTCACTGGTGTGCAGTAGCTGAAGACCCCCTGGGGTCGTAGCTAACATTTACTGAGCATTTACTTGGCACCAAGCACTGTTTGAATCACTTTTACTTGCATTGATGTATTTCATCTTTATGATAATCATCTGAGGTAGGTGGTATTATTATCTCTGCTTCACAGAAGTGATTGCAGCCCGAGCAGCCTGGTGTCAGAATCTACCTCTCCACCAGACGACGGGAACAGGAACCGAGCACACAATATGCTAAGTGCCATCTGTGGGAACTAGTTCTCGTAATGCTTTCGGCAGCCCTGAGATGCAGTTACTATCAGCATCTGTTTACCTATGAGGACACAGGGGCTTCAGGAGGCTAAGCAACTGCCCGAGGTCACAGCCAGTGAGTGGTGACCCGAACCAAGAGACTGGCTGTTGAGTCTGAGTCCCTTCTTTTAAGCGCTGGACTAGTCTGGCTTCTCTGTCCCAAGAGCCATGGACAGTCATTCCTGGAGCCTGAATTTCCTACCCCACCCACCCCCCCGCAACCCCCATCTCTGCTGGGCCACTGCATGGGGTCAAGGGACCCAGGCAGGTCCCGAGTTCCGTTGATGCGAGAGAGGTCAAAGGCCAACTTGGGGCCCAAAAAGCCCTGGTTTCACAGGTTGCAGGCCGCCCTCCTGCCAGCCACACCAGGAGACCAGCTCAAAGCTGGGAGGGGTCAGCCACCTGCCCTCACTACGCAGAGACAAAAGGACTCCAAGCCAGGGCCCTACCACAGACAGCATCTTCCAGGGGCCTGGTTCTGGAGGTCACAGGGCTGCCCCACCCTTGACCTCCCTTAGGTATCACTTCTGCATTTCCTAGGCGTCCCTGTGTGCCACCTGTCCCCAACCTCCACTGCAGCTCCCTGAGCGTCTCATTCACGCCTGGCTCTGAACAGCACCGAGCAGCTATGCACTTCATAGACCCCGCAACACATATGCCTCATGAATGGCTGCCGTCATTCTTATTTTCTTATCAAACTTTTCTAAATAGAAAAGGAATGTGTGCTCATTGTAGAAGATCTGCAAAATTTATAATATAAAGAATAGAAAAATTAACAAGCCACCCATTTCCCACCAATCCGGAGGAGGCTGCTGATAACAATTGGCACATCTCCAGATCTTTTTTTCCATGAGTGGCTTTCTTTTTCATCACTGAGCTCTTCAGCAAGTTTTTATATCCCCCCCCACACACACACACACTTAATAGAACATATAAGGGGAAGAGTTTCCATGCCACTAAAAGTTGGAAATTATGAAGCACTCTTTACAAAGCCATGGGTGATGGCTGCACATCTTCCACCCCAGGGCGACATCGCAGTTTCCTTCACCAATGCCCATGGCCAAAACGGTCCACTCATGAAATTTATGTTACTGACACCTCCACCGCCGCCTCCAGTGGGTCACAGCCATTCTGCTCCAGTGACAGATGGAAAGGGAAGCCCCCCCCCCCCCCACGCCACCGATAGTCAGTGGAGAGAGCAAGGCAGCAGCAGGACACCCCCACCCCCCCTGCTTCCTGCGGGTGGGCTGGGAGTACGTAGAGTGGAGTACGGAGGCTCTGAGGGGGCCTGGAAGCTGGGGTCCAGGTCTAGCTGCCTCTGCAAATGGGGAGGGCCTGTCTCGGGGCCTGGCTTCCCCTTAAAAAGATGGAGAAGCACAGTGAGATACTGCTTGACACCCATTACAATGACGAAAATGACACACTAAGAAGTCTTGGCAAAGACGTGAACAATTGCTAGGAATGTAAAATGGTACAGTCACCATGGACAACAATATGGCAGCCCCTCAAAAAATTAAACAGAGAAAGACCGTAAGATCCAGCGATTCCACTTCTGGGTGCGAACCCGAAAGAATGGAAGGCAGAGTCCTGAAGAGAGAGTTGTACACTGACGCTCACGCACAACAGCCAACCCGTAGCAACAACCAACACGTCCACGGAGGGCCGAACGGAGAAACACACGTGGTCGGCGTCTATAATGGAGTGTTAGCCTCAAAAAGGAAGGCGGCTGCGACACATGCTACAGCGTGGATGCGCCTTGAAAACACTACCCTAAGTGAAATAAGCCAGACACAAAAAGGGCTGGTAGTTCAGGACTCCACTTTTGAGAGGAACTTGGAGTCCTTCAATTCACAGAGACAGAAGGGAGGACAGAGGTTACAGGGGCTGCGGGCAGGACCGGGGAGCTACTGTGCAATGGTACAGAGTTTCTGTTTGGGATGAGGCAAAGCTCTGGAGTGGCCGGTGGTGATGGCACAACAGGTGATGTACTTAATTAACGCCACTGAGCTGTACCCTTAAGAATGGTCACCGTGAGACATTTTGTTAGGCATATTTACCACCAGGAGGGAAAGGGTGGAGAACATGAAACTGCTAATCATTTGCACTTTCCCACACCTTTTATCTTGCCGATGGGCAGAGGTGAGAGCAGAAACAGGGCCTCCAGAGTGGGAACAATGTCAGGCTGGGCATGGGGAGAGGGCAGGCGGCTCACAAAGCCATAATTAACAGCGCTAATTGAAGCGTCTAGAAAAGGCCAGAGCCAGACAGTGCCAGACCTGCCCCACCCGCGAGAAGGCCTTCCCCCACCCCCCAACCCCCCAAGCCTCCCTCGCCTCTAGGGACGATTAAAGGCTGCCACCTGCCACCTGCCTCGCTGAGAGACACGGTGTCTTAGGGTCCTTCAGCAGGGAGGTAAGGAGATCTGGGGCAGGAAGATGGGGATAGAGGAAGAGATTTGGTCTTCCCTTAAAATCCGCTTTCCTGGAAATCCTTTCTTCAAATGCCCTTCTCAGGGCGGTGGCTTCAAGAAGTGCCCTGGGCTGACACCCGGGTCCGGAACAGGTGTGCACCTGAGTTGCAGACCCACCTGGTACTGGTGTCCTCCCCATCTGGAGAGGACACAGTGACCATGGTCCAAAGGGAAGCTCTAAACCAGAGGCCTGTGCTAACAGAGGGGGTGCCTGGGGTGGGAGCCACCTGGGGAGAGAAGGAGGGAAATAAGGCCTCGCCAGTTCACAGGGGCTCCATCCACCTGTTCCACCGACGCTGGCTGCAGTGGGCCACCACGTCATCCCTTTCCCCGCTCAGTGACTGGCAAGCTGGTACCAAAGTCTCACTAAGCCCTGAGGTTCATTGGGTAGCTCCATTTCCTATTTCTAGCGCCTTTCCTGGTAAAAGTGACCCCAGAACCCATCACAGGGCTTCCCGTGTCTCTAAGAGCTGCCTGTCTCCGCAGCACTACTCAACGATAATGCACCCTTGTAAACAGGTGAATTAAAAAAAGTGAATAATTAGGAAAAAACAGAGTGCAGGCCACCACCAGGGACCCTTGGGGATTTCCTATGGAACAGCCTCCAGCATCTTTGTCCAGAGAGGAAGAGGGATGAGTGTCCCTTCCCCCGCCCCCCACCTCCCCAGGCCCTCCCTCTGCCCCCCTTGGGCGGTTAGAGGCTCTCTGCCCTTCCCCCCACAGCCTGCTGCCCTGACCCAGGGGATGGGGGTCAGTGATGGGGTCAGTGGAGGCGCCAGCTCAAAACCAGCTCTGTGGCTTAGGAGGAATTTAACCCTCTTCCTGCCGGCTCATGACTATGCACCCTGACAGGCCTACCTGTGTTGGGGTGCGGGGAGAAACTGCAGAGGATCTAGACGGCTGGGGTGAGACTTCTGCGTGCACGGTGGAAATACGCACTGGATCTGGAGGCAGGCGGTCTGAGCTTAAGCCCTGGCTCTGCCACAATCTGGCTTAATTCTCTGAACCTGGGCTTTCCTATCGGGAAACTGGGAGTCACAATACCACCAGATCTGCTGGGAGCCTTGGCAGAGAGCTTTTCTCAATGTCAAAGCACTTGGTGCACTTGGTGGTTGGTTTATAAGCCCCACGCACGAGGAGGGGATGGGTGCCTGTACTTCACGGTAGGCTCTGGGACACCCCGCCCCACCTTCCCAGCCCTCCGTGTTTCCATCTGCAGTGGAATGAAGTCTTCCTTCTGCCCCAGAGATAAGACTGTAAGTGGGGGAGGCGCCTCGGCCTTTGATGCCGTGAAATACATGCAGGTGCGCTGAGCCCCTGCCTCCACCTTCAGGCTGCGGCCAAATTGGAGAAGGTTATTGACAGCACCTGCCACTCACTCACTGTGATTACCACAAGCCGAGCGCTTCACAGGTTTTCAGCAACAACAAAACCCATTTTATAGACAAAACCCATTTTATAGCCGAGGCGACTGAAGCCAAGGGGTGGAGGCAGAGTCCCACTTCAGGTCTGTCTGCTGACCCCAAGCTCAGAACCACAGCACAAGGACCTGGGAGAAGAGGCTGCTACCCACAGGCGCTCCAAGCCCAATTAACCCTCTCGTTGTGGGCGTGGGTGGACCGGGCAGCCTTCACTTCCTGCCAGGCTCCTGCTGGCGGTTCCTGGGCGCCCAGAGTCCAAAGATCAGCGACCGGCTGTTGATGACGATGAATTATTAAAATCCACCAGCAGTTGGGTTTTGTGACTGTGGTAGTTTCGTGCTTCAAAGCGATCCCAACTACATGTGGATTTCTTTGGTTTTTACAAAAATCCATCCTGGCGTGGGGTAGAGCTGCCCCGCTCAGGGACCAGTTTCATTTAAGGGACCTCACAAGATAGTGTGCTCTGAGCCAGACTGACATTTCGGCTACACCTGGCAATGCCCTGCCCGAAGCTCGTGTGAGAAGCGGTGTGTTCCCTTTTCTGGGCTTCTCCCCAGCGCCCGCATGCAGGCCCCTTCCAGCCCACCCCCACCCCACCCCACCCCACGCTCCCAGCTCCGGGACTGGGAGAGAGAGCCGCTCTGGCCCTTTGAGGAAATGGCTCACTCCAGGTACAGAATAACCACAGCACCAGCACCAAACACCTGGGGAAGAGGCCCACGTGCCAGGCGCTGTTCTGAACACCTTCCATGGAATCCTTTGTAATCCTCCCCAACAGGCAGGCCCGACTGTCCACAGCATTGTACAGCTGAGGAACCGAAGCACAGAGAGGCAAAGTAACTGGGCCAGGGCCACACAGCACATTCGCGGGTGCGTCTGAAGGAGGAATACTGTCTGTCCCCACCACCAGATCCAGAGGCCATACACCTGCCCCCCATTCCAGGCAGCCCCAGGAGAGCCACACCCCCTGCCATTCCAGGCAGCCCCAGGAGAGCCACAGCCCCTGCACCCACCACCACAATCGCCACGATTCTAGTATCGGCCCTCCCCTCCTCCAGGCCCTGTGATATACACAGCACTTCCCCCGAATCCTTTTCAAAACCCTGTCAGGTGTTACTCTTTTCCCACTTGGTAAATGAGAAAACTGGGCTCTAAGAAAGTCCTGGTATTTGCCAGAAATCACGCACCTTAGAAGAAACAGAACCAGCACTCAAACCTGGGTCTGAGACTCCGGCTTGTCCCCAGCCTCCTAACCCAGGGCTGCGAAGACGGAGCTGCCACCATCAGTCCTGGAGCCCTGGCCAACTGGGGTGAAAGGCTTTGTTCCCACAATGCAACTCAGTTTCCTAGGATTTCGCCTCCCCAGACAGATTACAGCTTCCCTGAGGACAGGGTCTGGTCCTCCCCTGGCCTCACCCAGGATTTACATGAGGACTTAGTAAGCTTATCCAACCCCCATCTCATTTGTCCAAAATACCTCAAACCACTGCCTTTTACAAAGACGCCCAGAGATTACTACTCCTCCACCCTGAACCATATAAATCTGCCCATTCATCGAGAAAGGGCACATGTTCGATTTGCCAGGAAAGCCAGCCACACTCATTCACTTGGGCCCAGGACCAAAGCCCAGGTCAGCAGGGCTCAGGGCAGCAGGGGAAAGGGAACATCCCACTGCCCAGGGCTGCCAGCACGGCCCACACCTGGGAGCCCACTCGCCCTGGCAGGGAAGGGAGAGCTGTCTCCATTACCAGCTGGGGTGGCATGATTTGAAGGCAGCAAAGATGTCTTAAAGGACAGAAAAAGAGCAGGGGTCTGTGGGGAAATGTCCTAGAACAATGCGAGAAGTGTCAGCCCGAATGAATGGGCCCGGGTCCCGGGAGTTCTGAAACTTTCTCTGGTTCCCCCTGGTCCTTGTCCAGGCTGACCTCGGCGGTCCCGGCCACCTGAAGGCTAAGCCAAGGCCCTGGGTGTCCCCAGCAGGACTCCGCTTGGCACCTGTTACGAGGAGCCACCATTTGTCTCCGCAGGACTGGGGTTGCTAGTAGAGCCCCAAGGCTGATGCTGGGCCCGAATACGTGTTCCACACACACTTTACTGAACTGCATCTCTGAGTTCATCCTTTCACGAACCCCTGGCAAGAGCCGGCCAGGGAGAAGGATGCCAATACCAGAGGACAAGTACCCGCCCAGGCTGTGTGAGCATAACAATAAGATAATAGTCCAAGCCTCACAGCTGGCAGCCAGGCCATCCTCTCACTGCCCCAGCCCTCTGCCCACCACCCCATGCACACATTCTCTGCCCTGGCTCTTCCCAGAACCCCACGGACGCCTTTTCTCCTCCAGTGAGTCTGCCCTTCCCAACCATGTGACCTGCTGGACTGCAGGATTCGACCGATGAAGAGGTGCACTCTCGCCGAAACCGGTTTGGCTCAGTGGATAGAGCATCAGCCTGCGGACTGAAGAGTCCCAGGTTCGATTCCGGTCAAGGGCATGTGCCTGGGTTGCGGGCACATCCCCAGTAGGAGATGTGCAGGAGGCAGCTGATCGATGTTTCTCTCTCATCGATGTTTCTAACTCTCTATCTCTCTCCCTTCCTCTCTGTAAAAAATCAATAAAATATACTTAAAAAAAAAAAAGAGGTGCACTCTCCTTAAAGACCTGGGACCCTCCCCACCTTGGGGGATCAGCCACCACCAACCCTGACCCTGAGAAATCCCCCCATTCCCCGAAGAAAGGCTAATGTAGCTGCATCTATTGCAAGCCAAACGGCCGGGAGGAGGATGAGGGGAAAACAAGAGAAGAACGAGACCAACTTACATGAGGGGTGGGTGGAGGAAGGGGACTTGCTTCCAGGAAGGGGGACTGGTGACAACCCCGGGGAAGCGCGGAGGCCAGCCTGGTGGAGGGGGCGCCACAGGTGCGGCTCCTGCCCTCTCCATTGTCTTCCGGGAGCCCCACATACCACCTCGCACACACAGCCCAGGCACCGCAGAGCTCTATCTGCTGCCCCAATCTCGTGGCCGCGGGGCTGAATTCCACCAGCTCAGCACTTCTGCAGAGAGGGGGGTGTTTTGCTTGTGCGCCATTCTTTCCATTGAGGTGTCCATCTGGCCCGCTCCTCCTCCGCTTTCCGGGGTCCTCTCACGCACAGCTGCTCTCCTCCCCTTGTAGGGGTCTTCCCGGGCCCAGCCATCGCATCAAACTCTACAGACTCTGTTCCGAATGTCCGTGCCCTGACTCCATTTCACGGGGAAATATCTGGAGCCCGGGGCCCCGGGGGCATGAGGGTGAGAGAGCAGCCCGCTCACCCTGCTTACAAGAGCTATGTGGGTTCACGTGGGGATGCCATGCCATCCAAAGGGTGTCTCCCCCACAGACCTGGGCTCAAACTGGCCCCAAACTAAAGCTGTCCCCTAGCACAAGCCAAGACACCACAGTCAATCACAAAGTTGTTGACTTGTCTTCTTTCCTGCTCAGCCTCTCGCCGTGGTCCCTAAGTCTCCCCAACACTGGGGAACAGAATGTGCTTGGCTGCAGACCTGGATGTCATAAATTGTGCTAATAACAGATTCTCGATCTGGAAAACAAAATAATAGAGGGCCTGGCCCTTCCTTTCGGCTCCTCTGACCCCCCAACACTATTTCCTGCAAGGCCAGAAGAGAAAGCAATGCCCCTTTAACCACAGTCGGAGAGGGAAATGGGTTCCACCACCCCAGGACCCCAGGGGCTCCCTTCTCCCCACCAGCCTCTCCAGTCATGGGCACAAAAGCCAGGCCCCAAGGAGCGACTTCTCTCATTTTACTCAGCCTCACATTTACTAAGCACTTGCTAAGTGCCAAGCACAGTGTCCCTGTGTGCGAAGGCGCCCTGGTCCCCACTCACGGATGAGGGCTGCCTCTGGGAGTGGGGACGGCGGGGCCTGGATGTCCTTGCTGAAGAGCAGTGGCTGGTCCAGCCCTCGGTACGCCCCGAGGGCAGGGAGGGCGACTCTATAGCGGGTGACCCTGAGCTGACTCTGTCCCCCGTCACCTGCCCTCGGGAGAATGGCACAGGAGTGAAAAGGCGTAAACAAGATCAAACAGCCAGAAGCAGCCATCTTCACGAAGAGCAACAGTATAAAAGGCAAATCTGAATGTGCCTGGAGATGGATTATAAAACTGTGTTCAGTGTACTGGTTATATGCAAATTGCATGTAAATATGTACACGGACCTTAAGGAAATCCAAGGGTCACTGCTGCTCTCTCTGCCGCTCTCTCACTCGGGGCTACGAGGAAGCTGTCTGCCCAGCTGGCCAGGGCATCCCCAGAGGACTGTCCCCTCTGCCTCTCCCGGCATCCCCTCCGCACCACGTTCTCTTCTTGGCCTCACCTCACCTCACAGCCACCTGAGAAACCCGAGTGCAGAGAAGGAAGAGAAAATGGAGATGTGCCCACGCCGGGCACAGCCAAGGTGGCAAATGAGGGAGACAATGGTGGCCCCTGCCCAGGCAAACACCCTTCCAATTGGGTCTCGGGATGGGCTCCCTGGAAGGTCAGGAGACCCAATGGGCTCCAGATACTCTTCAGTGCCCGCCCCCCGCCCCCCGCCCTTCCCATCACCAAGTCCTCAAAACCAGTGGCAGGAGGCCAGGGGGCGCTGCGGCAAATCCCAGAGTGGTTCCACTGGCTCTGCTCAGGGTCACACACACCACGCGGAACAGCTGCCCCTGCACACCCACAGCACGCGCTCCCATCTCCAAATCTCAGTCTCCTCATCCACAAAATGGGCACATACTCTCGGCCCTTCCTGACTCGTGTTGGGTCTCAGCCCTTCCTGACTCGTGTTGGGAGGCACCGGGCCCAGTGCAGATGTGGGACTGCGGCGAAGGGTCTGGCTGCACATCTGGAGCTTGAAATGACCAGGGTGGCTATCCTCACCCTCGCCTGACCGCTGCCACCGCAGCGCAGCATTCTCGTTTCATCCCGGGTGGGGTCCCGCTGGGCCTTCCCAAGTCGCAGATGGGAAAAGCGAGGTTCCGAGAGGCCAACTGACAGGCCTGAGGACACACAAGCTGGAGGCAGACCGGGACCTCAGTCTCCGCGGTGCCCACCGGCCCACAAACACCAGCACTGCAGTCACAGGAAGATGTCAGGGGGCCCCTGGAGGGCTTCACCCCGAGGCAAAGGCAGGATGAGGGCCCCACTGCCCGATGCATGGGGAGCAGCACCTGAACTGGCATCCGTGCCACAGCCACTTGCATCCGCTCCCTCTGCCTCAGGCCAGCAGGCCCCGTGCTGCCCTGGGGAGGCCAATGTCGGCCCCTCTGGTCCTGGGCTTCCCGCTGACTGGTCTACCCATAGTCCATTGCCAGTTCGAAATCATGGAAGGAAGGAGACGCACAGTTTTTTCGATATTAGATAGAGAGACAGAGGCCCAGATAGAGAGACGGGTTCTGCGGGCAGGACCACACGGAGGGTCCCTCACAGCTCCCGTCTGCTGTGCACCTGGGAACGGCAGGACTTGGCACACCTTTCTCTCTAATACTCACAATCACCCGGCCCCGGGGGAGATCACATTACACACGGCTCAAAGAAGTTAGGTAGATGGCCCAAAACTGAGATTCAAAATCCACAAGCTTCCAATCCAGAACTATCTGACCCTAAAACTCAGTGATGTTTTCACTAAACAATCCTGCTTCTCTATAAAGTGAAGACTATTCCAGAGCGAGTGAGACTGAATTTTTCATAATGCATTGGAGTGGGGAGGCGGAGGAAAGACACTTGGTGACGACCAAAATCGGCAGCTCACCCTGCAGTAAGCGGGGATGAACCTAGACTTTCGCCTGCCCTGCAGGCCCTTCTCAGCCTCGCCCCGGCCATCCTTCCAGCTGTTGTCCTCACAAATCTATAATCCTATCGAATAAAAGCCTAATATGCAAACTGTCCCCTCGACCGAGAGTTCGACCAGGAGTTCGACCAAGGGGCTGGGCCGGCCAGCCAACTGCGGGAAGGGAGGCCCCAGCCAGCAGCCGGCAGCTGCTAGGGACCCTACCTGTGCACGAATTCCATGCACTGGGCCTCTAGTATAGACATAAACATGTGCTCTGGGGGCTGGCTCACATGGTGCCCCTGCCTAGAAGGTCCATCCTACATTCTTGACTGGAAAACTCCTACACCTCACTCAAAGCCCAGTTCAAATGTTCCCTGCCTTCATAAATCACTCTCTGATAATCCTAGCAGAATTAGGCCCTCGGACATCCTGGTCTCTAGTACTTGGCCGGAATGCAATTATTTCTTACCGTCTACTTCCCAGGCTCCGGCTGCTCTCTGAGCCAGGGACAATAACGGCCTGATCTTATGCAGTCCTTACTATAAACCAGGCACCACACCAGGCATCTCTTCACACTTCACCATCTCAACAGCCCCACTGGCAGCAACTACTGTCTCCCCCATGTTACAGACGAGAAAACCAAGACGTGGAGCTTGTTACCTACAAAAGACCACACAGGCAGTCGGCTCCAGAATCTGCCAGTCTGTGCTGGCACTGTAATAGTTTTCCCTGCCTCCCCCAATCCGAACACATGGTAGGTGCTCTGTAAAGGTTTGTACGGAGGGAGGAAGGTGTTGCCACACCCCAACCACCTGGAACCCCCCTTGGCCCAAGTCGCCCTACTTGTCGCCCCGCCTTCCATCACTACGGACATTGCTCCGGCCAAACTATCTCCTCCTCATTCTCTAGGTCTTTATGTTTCCTCCCCAAAGCAGCAGGTGCCCTTCCCATCTCCCACCCTTTTCCTCCTTGGGCACCCCCCAGGGGTGAGGAGTCCAGTGGTCTCGTGATGGGTGGGGCTAGTGGGGCCGACTCTGCCACCACCCCACCTTCCTGCACTCAATCAGCACTGGTTTCACCTCGTCTCGGGCAAGAAAAAACAAGCACCAAGGGGCAGGGGGAGTCTGGAGGTCAGCCTCTGCCCCTCCCTCACCCCCAGCAGCCCCTGGCTGACCTGACCCCTGGTCTTGGGCTTGGAGGAGGGGGCTGCTCCCTGGGGCCAAGGGGGAGGAGACAAGAGGTCCTTTGTGTCTGCCTCGCTCCTGAGACACCTGTTCTCCCTCCTGCCTGCAGCCTCCCTCCCGGCCGCCTGTGTGCGTCCTTGTTTATCCTGCAGCCCTGGCAGCCAGGCCCGGCCTGCTTCCCGGTGGGGCTCCGGCAGCCCCTGCCAGCACCTGCCCAGTCCTGGCAGCCCCGGAGGCTGCCGGCCAAGCACAATCACCCTGCTGTTGACACAGTTGTTGATTTTCGGGAGGGCAGGGAGGAGCGGGAGGGGAGGAGGAAAGCAGCAAAGGCATTTAACGCCAGCCTGGTTAATTTGCAATTGGCCCTGGCAATCCTGCAACCGACCCTCCCACCCCTGCACCCTTTCCTAGGAGAGGCTCGGGCTTCCAGTACCTGGGCTGCTTGGGCCACATACCACACTGCGCCCAAGTCCCACTTGAACCTGCAGCACCACACCATAGGCAGTCACCTACCCCCCCCCCCAAAAAAAATAATGCTGAGCTGGCACACACAACTCACAGCTGAGCAAGGCCTCTGGGTGCCGGGAGCCCCTAGCCACCCTGTCGTTGAATGTTCTACACTGACCCTCCCCGACAAAGTCAGGATGACCAGGGGATCTGCCCTTAAAACCTTCTCTTCTGACTTGTTCTTGCCAAGTTATCTCCTGCTCATTCTCTAGGTCTTTACGTTTCCTCTTACAGGGAGCCTTCCCTGACTGCCCAAAGCTGGTTGTGGTGCCCCTCTTGGGTGCTCCCGGAAGCCCTCTACCCTGCACCTCCCTCCCTTCACTTTTGTCAGTCAGTAGCCAACCGATTATTTACTTCTCTTTATCTTCCTCAAAACTGTGTAATGGCTAGGCTGGTCTCATAGCCCCGGTATAGCGGGCACAGCCTGGAGGCAGGCGCTCCCGACACATATGCTGAGTGTATGGGTGAACGGAGCAGCCCCCCACACGCCCCAACATCCATCCACTCCACCCCACACCCTCCCGCTCTGTCAATCACCCCTTGGCCTAATAAGGCCCGTGGCTGGTTAAAAGGCTCCTGTGCTCAGGAGGTACCTGCTAATTTGTCGCCAGGACATGAATTTAGGTTGGTAAACCCCAATCAGCGAAGTCAAGGGTCCTGAAGGGCAAGGGGTGGGTGAGTTTTCATGACAGGAGAGGGAGAAGGAAGGAGACAGAGAAGACCCTTGGGTTGGAGACCAGCTAAAGGGCCTGCCTGCCGTCAGTCTTTCCCGCCCCAACCTAAACCCCACCAGCCTTGACTGAGGAATCACAGGGCTCTTTGTACCTGTGGCCAACCATCTGACTCCACAGGAAGGTGGTGACAGTCCAACTCTAGACCCTCTCTCTAAGCCGTCCAACACACTCGCACCCACGCTTGCCCGCAAGCCCTCCCGTCAATTCTGGTTCCCAAGCTCTGTGTCAATCAACAGCCAAGAATCACCTCTAGATTGGGGGTGGCATGTTGAGGAGAATGGCTCTCAGTCCAGGTGGTGGAAAAGAAGGGAATTTACATTATGAAAACCATAGGTCCCAACCTCACACCTGTCAGACAGCTATCACCAAAAAGACAACAAATAACGAGTGTTATTGAGGATGTGGAGAAGAGAACCCTCACACATTCCTGGCGGGAATGTAAATTAGTGTAGCCGCTATGGAAAACAATATGGAAGTTCCTCAAAAAATTAAAAATAGAGCTACAGTATGACTCAGCAATTTCACTTCTGGGTATTTAGCCCCCAAAAACCAAAACGCTAACTTACAAAGACATGCGCACACTTATGTTCATTATTGCAGCATTTACTGTAGCCTAACTGCGGAAGCAACCTGGGTGCCATCAATAGATGAATGGACAAAGATGTGGCACAAACACAATGGACTATTACTCAGCAATAAAAGAGAATGAAATTTCACCATTTGCTACACATGAATGGACCTAGAGGGCATTATACTAAGTGAGGTAAGTCAGACAGAAAGACAATACCTGCCCGGCCGGTTTGGCTCAGTGGTGGAGCGTGACCTATGAACCAGGAGGTCACAGTTCAATTCCCAGTCAGGGCACATGCCTGGGTTGCAGGCTCAATCCCCAGAGCGGGTCATACAGGAGGCAGCCAATCAATGATTCTCTCTGATCATTGATGTTTCTATCTCTCTCCCTCTCCCTTCCTCTCTGAAATTAATAATAATATACATATACACACATTTAAAATAAATAAAATGTGCACACAAAAAAAGAAAAGAAAGACAAATGCCTTATCTTTTCACTTATATGGAGCGGGCAAAAGTAGGTTTACAGTTGTTTGTATGGAAAATAACACAATTAATAAATAACACAAGAATAAACTCTGTGCTTCACAAACTCACAACTGTAAACCTACTCTTGCCCACCCCACATGTAGACTCTAAAAAGCAAAATAAATGGATAAACAAACGAAACAGAAACTCACAGATACAGAGAACAAACTGATGGTTGCCAGAGAGAGGGGGGTTGGGTAGAAAAGGGGAAGAGGATTAAGAAGTACAAACTTCCAGTTATAAGTCACGGGATGTAATGCAGAAGGAATAGAGTCAATAACATGATAAGTACTGTATGTATAATGACGGATGGTTCCTAGACTTCGCGGGGGCCCACCCTGTAGGGTATATAAATGCTGGTTCACTATCTTGTACACCAGACACTAATATACTATTGTGTGCTAACTATAATTAAAAATAATATTTACTACAAATTAAAGATCAAAGACAACAAGAAACAACCATTAGTTGCATTAGAGCAACCATGAGAGCAACTGGCCCCGGTGCCGAGCCAGTTCCAGCACGGCCATCGAGAACAGCTGTGCCGGCGGGGCCTGGCACAAGGCGAAGAGCCTCACGCACCTGGACTCACACTTCCTGCAGTCATGCTCGGCAGACAGCAGTCAAGTTCATCCCTTCACTTCCTCCGACACCAAAGAGCACCCTCTCCTGCTACATGCCTCTGCCCCGGGCCCGCTGGGACCCAATTCCTTCCTCTGTCCTCTGACCCTGTTTCCTGGCGAGGGTCCGGGTGAGTGAAGGCTGAGCCCATCTCCCGAACCCCGGAACCAAGAGGAGAGGCCTCCCTCCCTGCCCCACCAGCCCCAGCTAGCAGAGCCCACAGCCCCCGCCACCACTAACTCTTTCCCTCCCACTCCTCACCCTGGCCAGACTCCCACACCACCCACTCCTGGTGTGAGGGTGGCCCTGGTTCCATGCTCACAGGACAGGAGGAGGACGCTGAGCTCAGAGACAGGAGGGAAGGAGGGTGACTGCCCACTGCCTGCTGCTCTCCAGATAGATTGGGGTGGAAACCCCAATTGTGTGGGGCCCAGAGGCTCCGGGGGACTGGAGCTCAGCGAGGAGGGAGGCGAGGAGGGCCCCCCTTCTGGCTCCCCGCAGCAAGGCCCCACGGCTGCCTGGCTCTCTTTCTCTGCCCACTCTCCCCTTTCTGCTTGGTCTAAGGTCCCCACTGTCTCCCTGGGGCTCTCAGAGACATTGCCTGTCCCCCAGGCGCCAGAGGGGGCTGACTGAGCCCCCACCTGCTGCCTATACACACACATGCACGCACACCCTCTCCACCAGCCAAGAAAAAGCGAGCCGGGCAAGCCAGAGAAACGGCCGGGGCTGGAGGGGCCCCTCCCTTCTTCTTTCAACAGCTCCCTATTCATTCCCCCTCCCCTCACCCCACCTGCCTCTGAGGGCCGGGTTGTACCTGCACGCGGGCTTCCTTCCAGCCCCTCCCACTAACCTTTTATTCCCCCTTCCTTCCCCACCCACCGCACCTCTCCAGGGACAGGCCCAGAACCAAAGCTCACAGGGCTGAGTGAATGGCTTCAGGCTCTCAACAGGGCGGTGAGGGGCAAGGTTAAGAGAGCGTCGCCCCCCACACCCTGAAACAAAACTTCCCTCACTCTGCACTCTGAGGAGGGAGGGCACAGGACCTGCCTGTGTGGCCAGACAAGAGTTCATTTTTATTTAATCCTCACAGGAGGACATGGGGGGGGGGGGGGCGCGGAGGGGGGAGGCTGGAGGGAGATGAGAATCATCAATTGCGCCCTCTGTACGTGTCCCAACTGGGGGTCGCACCCCAACCCAGGATGTATCCTGACCCGGAATCAAAAGGGCAACCTTAGGGTGCACAGGACAACACTCAGGCCGGGCCGGGCAAGAGTTAATTCTTTGGAGTCATGTGAGGTGAGCTTCAGCCAAGGCTTCTCTCCGTTTCCTAGCTCCACCCAGGTGCCAGGGCCAACGCAGGAGCCTCGAGGGCCTGGGTACCTGAGCCGCCCACCCCAGCTGAGCCCACCCTGGGACCCACCCAACCGTCCCCTAAAGGAATCAGTCCAGGCTTACAGGCTTCCTCTCCTATTCCACCGTCACCTCTCCTGCCAGGGACCCCCTTTCTGCAGAAGATTCTGGCGTTGGTCGAGCCTCGACTCCTTTGGGTCTTCCAGGGAGTACACGGATGACAGCTTTTTCTGTCTCACTGTCCGTTCTAGATATATTTCAAATTCTTTCCACCCTGATTACAAAAGTACAACATTGTTGGGCATTTGGAAACTATAGAAATAAGAAAATAAGTATGAGCCACAGTTTTTAAAAGAGACGTCACCAAAGGCTGTGGGACCAGGGCAGGCCAGCCAGCTCCGGGAGTTGGGGGAGGGGGTCTGCTTTGCCTGTTTCACCCTGGCCACCCACCCTCATCTTGGGCTACCTACCCCCTTCAAATGGCTGAACCTGGGCCTCCGTGGCATCTACCTCTGCCCCAGCTCAGCACAGGGTCTGGGTCAGCCAGGGGCACCTCTAGCCCTGCCAAGGAACTGGACCTAGCCCCAGGGTCCCCCACCCCCTTGTGGAGGGGCAGGAGGGGGCCGGATCAGGCCCTCCGGGAACCAGTTTTCACCCCATCCAGTTCCACAGGCTGCACATTCCATTCTGAGTCAAGCAGGGGCGGGGATGGGGGAGTTAGGGCGGGAGGGGGGGGGCGGGGGAGGAGCCCAGTCTGGCCTCCTCTGGGGCGGATCCCCCAGGGAGCTCCGGGCCTGGCAGGGATCACAGAGCTAAGCCACCAGGGGAAGGAGGCCAAGGGTTCCTGCCCAGGCTGTGGCCCCCTCCCGGTCTCCTCTCCTCAAGTTTAAATACTGAAATGCACCCAACCGTGGACATCTCCCCAGAAGACACAGGGGGGACAAGGTGGGCGTTAACTCTAAGCCCCTCCCCCCAAATCGGGCCACAACGCCCCCCCCCAGGCTGTTTATGGGGCTTTATGCCAAGGCCATTTAAATGCTAAGGCCACTTGTTTAGGGAGGGGAGTCGGAATGCTGTGGTGTGTCAAGGGCAAGGGAACCGGATTCCTAGTTCATGGCCTGCTCAGGCTTCCCGGGGACAAAAGCACCTGGGCAGTGATGCTATTTAGGAAAAAGGGGGGCCGCTGGAGAGACTGTCCCCACTTCTTCCTGCCTCTCCTGTTCTATCCCATACACACCTCTCCCCCCACCTCCCTGCCCCCCAGCCCCATAAAGCATTTCTGGCTGGAACCTTCAACCTCTGGGTACAATTCTCAGCCCCTGTCTTCCTAGCTTGTTCCCAAGTGCACACAGCACATCCTGGGCTGCGTCCAGGCCTTGGGTTTGCCCACAGATGACCTTGGGAGGAGGCAGGGGAAGCCCCGGCCACTTCCTCCTCACCTCACAGCCTCTGGGAGGTCTAACCACTGTGCTGCCCCTTCTCTGGGTCCAACCAAATCCTCCCTTACAGCACCTAGGAGAGCAAAGGGGCCCAGGCTCCCGGCCCCTCCCAACTACGGCAGGTCACCAACCAGAGGTGTGTCAGGGGTAGCTTAGCAGATGGTAACTGCGGGGTTCCGAGCTGTGGATCATGCAGGGGGATGAAACCTTTTCCTGGGGGAGCCGCAAGGGCCTCATCACCAGGAGGCTGGCGCACAGATGGTTCCGTGGGTTTCTGGGCCGGGTCCGTGGCACTCAGGCCGACCAGCACTCACTCCTCCCCTCTCCGCTCCACCCTCAGGAGGGAACTACAGCATCACCACTGCTCAGAGAAAGCATTTGGATTTTTAAAGAAACTGCTATCTGTCAGAGCATGACCGCAGAAACTAGAAGAGGTTGATGGTGGCCCTATTGAGCTGCCTAAACAAACCCCCTCAACCAAGTCTTTCCAAGGAGCTGGAAGAAGGACCAAAGAAGAGGCACTCAAAATGGGGTTGCCCTGGCCCTGGCCGGGTAGCTCAGTGGGTTAGAGTGTCGTCCTGATACACCAAGGTTGCAGGTTCAATTCCTGTCAGAGCACATACAAGAATCAACCAATGAATGCGTGGAACAACAAATCGATGTTCCTCTCGCTCTCTTCCTCTACCTCCCCCCTTTCCTCTCTCTCTAAAATCAATTAATAAATTTTTTAAATTTCCACAATGGGGTCGCCCAGGTAAAGACTCCCATCCAGGGCATGTCTTCCTGTTGGGGAACAGGGAGAGGGCAGGAGCCCTTACAGTGATCTTCATGGGCCCAGGTTCCCCGCCCGGCGATAGGCACTGTGACAGCCTACCTGGCTAACACATCCGCTTCCAGAGAGGGGACCAGCAAAAGTTCCGGCAGGAGCGAGCCCTCTTAAGCAAACACCAAGCACAGAAATAATTCTCATTCAAAGCACGATTTGCTGTGGGCCTGGCCAGGCCTTCCCAGCACAGAGCCCTTTGCAAACACTCAGCTTTGCCCCTGAATGTGGCTGGGGGAGGGGCGCGCGGGCACAGCTGCATTTCAATTCCACTTTTTCCAGAGGCATCAGCTTCAGCTTCCTAGTGACCTACTCAGGGAGCTCCCCAAAAAGGGCCAATCTCACAGCACCCCCAGAGAGGAGAAGACCTTTGCAGAATCAAGTGTAGCCCAAGCAAATACTTGTCTGGCAACAGCAAACTCCAGACCCATACCATTCATGGACCCCCCACTGCAGATACTGACCGGACATTCTAAGTGATAGGGATTCTCATTGTTATTGTCCCATTTCACAGATTGGAAAACCGAGGCTCAGAGATGTTATGTACTGCATGTACCCCACAGCCCTTTACACATCATGTTGCCCTGAATCTGCTAATAAAGTAGCAAAATATTCAGGAGGGGCCCCACGTCACCCCGCCCTCCCCCCATCTCTACCAGGAGTTAAAATGGGGATAAGAATGTAGCTGAAATCTGAGTCATTTCCAAAGCCAAGGCAGCACTGGGAATGGTCCCTCACATCACTGATTCCCACATTCCTGATTACAAAGCTCCAGGCAGCAGCAGAACATCATTCTGGGCAATGGCGTTGGTGAGACCTGTTGGCTCTACCTCCAGAACAATGTCCCGCTGGCCCCCCCTAATCCAAGGCATCCTTTCAATTCCGAATCAGTCTCCTCGCAGGCCTCTGCTTCTGTCCTTGCTCCGCTTCAGGCTACCCTCTCAGCAGCTGAAGCAATCTTTTTAACATTTTTTCCCACCTATAAAAGCAGTTCGGGACCATGGTAGAAGATTGGAAAAATCGACAGAAGATACAAAAGGAAGTAAAAACCACCCTATGTCCAGGATCTAGAATTAACCGCTGTAAAAAGGCAGCCTTCTAGTTTTCTTTCTGTGTGTATCCTGCACGTGTGTATACATCTCATTACCTTCACGAAATCAGTACTATATGATAGTTTTATGCCGGTTTTTTACCCTTTTTATTATATAGTTTCCAGTGTATAAACTAACCTTTTTTTTAATGACGCTTTTTGGTTTGGGTTTGGTGAGAGGGGGTATAGTTGATACATGCACATGGTACTACAGTCAGAAAAGACAAAAGCATCTCCGGCGAGAACACCATCTTTCCTCCATCCATCCCTCAGCCTCCGCTTCCCTCCCCTGGGGCAACTCTGATGACCATTTCTTGTGTACCAACTAACCTTTAAAACCATAAATCAGACCCTGTCACTCCCCTCTCCACTGGCCTCCATCGCCCTGGCCATAAACCCAGGCTCCTCACCAGTCCGTCCTACCAGGTCCCAGTGACCAGGCTCCGCAACCCTGATTTCTCCAGCCCCCTCCGGCCACACTGCTGTTGCAAACCCAGTTCTGGCCTCAACAATTTCTCACTGGCTTCCTTCTTTTTTGTGCCACTGGCTCCTTCTCATCCTTTAGGCCTCACTGAGCTGTCCTCTCCCCAGGGCGGCTCTCACTGGCTTCCCAAAGTAAGGCCACCTCTGCCCACCCCCCCCCCACACACACATATGTTCTCTATCCTATCACCCTGTTGTGTTTCTTTCACATCACATAGGACCTACTATTGTCTTGGTTACTTATTTCAAATCATTGCCTGTCGCCTCCCACTAGAAAGAAGTCTCCCTGAAGGTGGGCACACCACCCGACTTCACCCCTGGAGCCCCGCTCGCTCGTGTAGGTGTTCAACAAATTTCTGTTAAAGGAATGAATGGGGATGCCTGCATTGGCTGGATCTCCTCACTGGACGCCCACTTGCAGGATCTCCAAGCACCAATCACCAACCACCTGGCCATCCTCCCTCATGCCTGGGGTAGGAGTCGGAGGGTCAGAGGAAGGAGAGAAAGCCCATTGTGTGAGACGGCGTGGGTGGCCAGCAGCTGCCTGCTCTTCCCTCGTCCCCAGCTCAGAGTCCAGAATCCCAGGAGCTGTGACAAACCCAAATTCCTAGAAAATGCTCTCTATGCAAATGGAGAGTGGGAGGTGAAACTGTGGCCCATCATGTACCCAAAATCCCATATCCATTCCACCGGGGCCGCTGGGATATTCCAGGCTCCCAAGTGAGACGCGGCAACAGGCAACACAGACGCTGCCTTCCCCAGGAAGGGCCCAGCCCAGCCCGGCCCACCTGCCTCTTCCCCGGGGCCCTACACACCTGGGCTCCTCTCTCTGGAAAGTCACCCAACCCCAGAGACACAAATGCACATCCAATCCCTGAGCCAGCAGCCCAGGCCCTGTACTCAGGGGGCACCCGTGGAGGCACTTCCTTCCTGGGGCCTGATTTCCACTGAGAACACTGCAGTTGGGCCAAGATTGATTTTTTTTTAAAGGAGAGAACGAAGTACCTTTCATAAAAATTGTGAAGGAAGAGAGGGAGGGAGGAAGGGGGGCAAGAGAGAAAAGATAAAAGACTTAACAAGATGGAACGAGAAAAGGAGTAAGGGAGGATTTAACCAGCTGGAAACAGGAAAGGGTGCGAAGTGTGAGGTTTCTTCCTTCTCAGAAGTGGACAATTATTATAACTGATGAAATGAGCACAATCCAGAAGCGCTCTCTGGGCTCTGTACAAGGTCAGGTTAGTCATAACGACAAGAACAGCTCACATTTCCCCAGCACTTTCTACGTCCAGGCACTGTTTGCTTTGTCAAGGCTTTTAATCCTCAAGACAACCCTATGGAGTAGGTCCTGTTCCTATTAAACCCATTTTACAGACAAGCAAAGTGAGGCACAGATTAGTAGGTCAGATTGCTCAAGATCCTGGTGCCAGTGGCAAAACAGTAGACTATACTCCAGAACATTAGCTCTCAACCGCTAAGCTGTCCTGGCTGTCAGCGGTACGATTAGAGGGCTCCCTGCCTCCTGCAGTTCCTGCCTTGCAAACCACTATTCTCTTTGAATTTTCCTTTCAAATCACTATTCTTTAACTAATTATTGGATGCCCATTTCAAGGCTGTGTGCATAACTCTGCCCATCTGGCATAAGGGGAAATCTAGAAAAGTTAAAGGACTCGCCCAGGCTCGCGCTGGCGGGGAATTAGGTCCCTCATGTCCTGAATCCCGGCATCTGCAGCGCGGCCTCCTAAGGGAGCCGGTGGGAGCCAGGGTCCCTGGCCCACGCCCCCCGGAGCAGCAGCATAAATTCTCCCGGCTTTCGCCAGACCCTTCACCAGCGCCGAGGCGCCCCCGCCCGGAAATTCCCACAGAATCCAAGCAAACTTCCCAGGAAAACTCCCCGGCTTCCTCCGAGCCCCTGTCCCGGAGGCGGCTGCCAAGAGCGCCGCTGGAGTCCTTGCAGCTGCCGTCCACCCCGCGGGCGGGAGCCGCCGCTCGTGCGCTGGGGTCCTCCCGGGAAGGTCGGGGCTGAAGTTCAAAATTCACTTCCCGCCCAGGCACAGCTCGCGGCCCCGCCCGGGGCTCTCCGGCCCCCCCACGACCCGGCCACCCCCCCACGACCCGGCCAACCCCCCGCCCCAGCGCCAGATCCGTAATGAAGCAGCTGCCCCGCAGGATCCCGCAGCTGGAGACCCCGCGGGCGATCCCCGCGCGTCTCGGGACTCGAAGCAGAATGTGTGCGCGCGTGTGAAGCAGAGGGAGACACAGAGCGAGCGAGCGAGCGAGCGGGCGAGAGAGAACGAGAGAGAGAGAGAGAGAGAGAGAGAGAGAGAGAGAGAGAGAATGTGTGTGTGTTTACGTACCGAACGCGCGGGGTGGGAAAACAATGGCGAACTGCTGGGAACAGTGACCGCCCCCACCCCCACCTCTCCACCCCCGGCACGATCTGCTCTGACGGTGAAACCGGGAAGAAAAGGTTCACCTACGACCATCTCCAGGCGGGAGGTGGGGGTTGTAGGAAGAAGACGAGGTGGAAGGCGGGAGGGGTGAGACGGGAGCAGCGGCGCAGAAAACAAACAGGATGCAGCGCCCGGCTGGTCGGCGGGGGAGCCGACCTGGAGGGTGGGAAGGGTGGCTCTGGCGGGAGCCCCGCACCCCACACACAGGGCGGGGCGGGAACCTCGTCTCGGCGCCGGCCCCGGATCCCACTCGGGGCGCTCCCAGGTCGCCTCGGCTTTCTGCTGGGAAGTCCTTGAACTGGGCGAGCGGACAGGATGCTGTGAAAGACCTGGTGCGCTCGGCGGGCGCGGGGACCCCGCCAGCGCGGCTCGCGCGGGACGCACAGGCACCGACCGCGGCCACCCGCGGCCTCGCCAGGCGGCCCCCCTCTCCACGACCACCCTGCCTCTCAACGCGAGGAGCCCCGCCGGCCGCGCTGCTGGCCTCCGCAGGGGATCCGTCCTCCTGGGAACCTTTGCAAAGGATGGA
>NW_005872272.1:0-18692 GCF_000147115.1 Myotis lucifugus | reverse complement strand
TGAAAAAAATCCCTTAAACTCTAATCTTCTTTAGAGGGTTTTCAGAAAATTCACAATCTGCATTTAGCGGATGTTTTGGGTGCAAAGCGCGGTTGTAGGGACGTATGGACGCAGGGTCGGGGATCATCCTTCCCTCGGTCGGTGTAATACGATCAAATTCTTTACTTCTGGACCCACATACAAAATAATAACAGCGCCAAGACGAATTAAAGGGCGGGCCTTATACGCTGTCCGGTGTCTTATTTCCCCCCCCGGACTTCAGGCATTGGGTTGTGCCCCCTTACTAACCCCGGGATTTGTCCCTGACTCAGCGCCGACAAGCTGCTCGTCTCTCCCGTCTCTCCGGCCCCGCGCCTGGACTCAGTCCCGGGCGAGCCTCCGCGTTGACCGCTGCGCCGCCCTCAGCCCGACCCCGACGCTCCGGGCGGCGCCGGCACCCGCACCCACACTTCACTCCCGAGCGGGACCGGGAGCCGGGCGCTCGCGGCTCGCGGCGGCGCGGCGACTCCACAGCCTCAGAGGAGAAAGAGGGAGGGAGACACGGCGGGCAAGGGGAGGAGGAGGGAGGAAGGGTGGGGAGACGGAGGAGGGAGGGACAGAGAGTTCCCTCCTCCTCCCTGCAGCCAGGTCCATCCTGGCATCAACAGCTGGAAACCTCTGGTGGAGAGGGGAGCGCTGAGCTCCTGAGCGGCGGGGGCGGATGGGGGCGGAGAGAATATTAAAAAGACGGGGATTCTACCGACTCCCACGGCCCGGGAATGAGGGTCCTACAGAAACTCTTAGCTCCTTAGGGCAGGCCCCAAGAAGTTGTCCAGCCAACTCCCAGCGCCCTAACCCTTTCAGGCGGAAAAACTCGATGTAGGGTTTTTAAAACCCCCATTTCAGAATCTCCCTTAGGAACCTGATCCCTCCGGCAGCTGGACAGCTTCCTGACGCTTCAGCCCAGTCCCCAGTCCTAAACCAGTCCTTGGTGTGTGTTTCCTGACCTGTTCTATATAGAGGAGTGGATTCCTGTAATTCAATGTTCTTGTGTTGTTGTTTTTTTTGAATTATTGATTTCAGAGAGGAAGGAAGAGGGAGAGAGATAGAGACATCAATGATGACAGAGAATCATGGATCAGCTGGGTCCTGCCCGCCCCCTACTGGGGATTGAGCCCACAACCCGAGCCTGTGCCCCTGACTGGAATGGAACCCAGCACCTTCCAGTCCGAAGTCCAACGCTCTACCCACTGAGCCAAACCAGCTAGGGCTCAATGTATATTTTAAAAAACCTATACTATGCCTGGCCCAGCTGGGTGCAGAGGACACCAGGATGAATGACAGAGTGCCCTGTCTGGATTCCCACTTTGTGAGGAGACAGATGGGCGAGCACCTGAGGCATGGAGCCCACCTAAAGCACCTGGGCGTGGAGCCGGGTCAGCATCTTCCAGGGAAAGTGTCATGTGAGCTGGGTCTTGGGAGGACCTGTGGGAGCAGAGCAGGTTAAAGGAGTGGCGTTCGTGGAACTGCAAATAACGTGCCCCCGGGGTAGGTGATGAGGGTCTCCGCAAGTGATGGTCAGCTGGCCACAGAGACCTACTAAGGGCGTGAGATTTCATCATTCCCCGTCGACTTCGTTGGCTAACTCTTTCCATTCAACTTTTCGTTCCCGTGCAGATATCAACTCTTCCGGGATCCTTTCTTGACAGGCCAATCCGGGTCAGGCACCCCGTCTGTATAGGGGCTCCAGAGGCCCCCACTCACAGTGTGAAAACAGTCCATTTGTCTGTCACCCCCCACTGGACTGTAAGCTCCACAAGGGCAGGGATGTGTCCAGGGGTTGGCAAAGGGCAGGCCCTTGAAAAGTACTTGCTGCCCAGCCGCCGTGGATTAGGGGTTGAGCATCAACCTATGAAGCAGGAGGTCAGGTTCGATTTCAGGGCAATGCCCAGGTTGCAGGCTTGATCCCCAGTGGGGGGCGTGCAGGAGGCAGCTAATCAATGATTCTCTCATCATTGCTGTCCTCTCTTTCTCTCTCCTTTCCTCTCTGAAATCAATAAAAATATATTTTTTAAAAAATACTTGTTGATCATTTGGTTGATTGAAGGGAATGGGGAGTCAGTGAGGGATTCTAAGCAGGGTCTCCGCTGAGATCATTCTAGCCAGAGACAGGGAGGCCAGCAACCAGACAAGGGCAATCACCGGACCGGCTCGGGCTGAGTTAGGGGGAGGGAAGACCGAAAGGAGGAAACAGGTGGCGATAAGAAGGTAAGAGAAGTCGGTATTAACTCATCACAGCCTGGCTTTTGGGTGACTGGATGAAGCCATCTCGGGAACCATGAGAGTTACCCAGGTGCCACCAGCCACCATGCCTGTGTTTGCCGTATACTTGGATGTTCTTCTCTGGCTCCTGATCAAGCTTCCATGGGCAGCTTCACTGTGGGCCTGACCTGTAGCTGTCCTTAGCCACAGCGATCTGAGAGAGGAAGAGCAGGGAGGTGGGAGGTGGGAGGTGGGCTGTCCTCTCTCCAACACCCCCCCCATCCATGATATTTCCCTTCATAGGTGTCTACTCTTCCCAGGAGCTGCCACTAACTTGCGATATTTTTAGTATCTGCCTACTATGTCTTCTGTGTGGAGCTACTTTCATACACAGTACCTACTTGTACCTTATCCTGATTCTGTGAGTTTGGTATCATTATCCCATTTTAAGGATGAGAAAAATGAAGCTCAAGGTCATAACCAATAAGTGGTGGGAGGGCCCTGGCCGGTTTGGCCCAGTGGATAGAGCGTCGGCCTGCGGACCGAAGGGTCCCGGGTTCGATTCTGGTCAAGGGCATGGACCTTGTTTGCGGGCACATCCCCAGTGGGGGGTGTGCGGGAGGCAGCTGATCGATGTTTCTAACTCTCTGTCCCTCTCCCTTCCTCTCTGTAAAAAATCAATAAAATATATTTTAAAAAAGAAAAAAAGTGGTGGGAGGAAGTTACCTGACTCTGAAGATTCTAGATCTTTCTATACTATTATACCATTTCCTAGGAACACCCATCACATTCACACCATGTAACCCAGCTGACCACTCCCTCCTTGAAACACTTCACAACTTCACTCTCTCCTGAATGTCTTCTGGCCTCCCTGGCTGCCTCTCTCAGCCCGTCTTACTTCTATTCCTTCCGCTACCCTTCTCTCCAAGTGGGTGTTTCCTACGGGTTCTCTTCTGGGCCATGTTTTCCTTTCTCTGTACCTTCTCTCCCTCGGTGAAATTTTATTCGTTTCCATAGTTTTAAATAACAACTATATGTTGATTATTCTCTCAATTTTTTATTTAAACCATTACATCTGTTTAATGTATTTCAGACTCGTGCATCCAACCACACACTTGACATTTCTACCCAAGGATCTCACAGACACCCTAAGCGTCACCTGTTCAAAATTAAACCTTTAGCTCCTACTCCCAAGCCTGCTAACGCACTGCGCCATCTGCCCCATTTCAGTAAGAGGTCCCGAACCGTGACCTACCCAGTGGCTGAGGCCTAAAACCTAAGACTCATCCCTGATTCCTCCTTTCCATCTAATCAAATTAGTGCCGCGGATCTATCTCCGAAAATATGTACCAATCCATCCACTTCCCTTTCCTCGCTGTCCCCACCCTGGCCCAGGCCTTCATCATCTCTCAGCTGGACTCCCACAGCCTCACTGCCTCTCAGAGCTGAGACCACCTGCAGCCGCATAATTTAACGAAGACTGTTTCCATCCACATGACTTTAATATTTGTTCCAGAAATTTCTTGTCTGGGAAGATAAGACTGTAAACCAGTAAATAACTTCATTATTTGCTTCAGAAACTTCCTGAAAATCCATTTATCTGAACAATAGACTGCTCACACAACCCCCTCCTCGGGATAATAGTTTGCTTAACCTGGCAAACCACTGGCTTATCGAACCATTGTTTATTCTTCAAGATCCTTCCCTCGCTGTGTCCAATCCTAAACTGTTATCTCACACATTTTGCCCAGTCTCAATCAGATCTTCCATATTGAAAATCTGCCTTAAACTAGGCTTCAAACCCTGTAAGTACCTCTTTACCTGGGGAGCAGCACCCCCCGCACCTGCTCTTCGCAGAGCTGGCTCCTCTTCATCCTCTGCTCTCAACACACATGTGCCTTCATCTGTCCTCTTCCCCATCTGCAATCATCCTCTCCCCTTTTGTCCTCCTCGGGGGCCCTGCTTCCTCCATAACACTTAGCACGCAGTTGGGACTGATTTCCTCTGTTTTCTTGTCTTTTTTCTCTCTTCCCTTTATTATTATTTTTTAATATATTTTATTGATTCTTTTACAGAGAGGAAGGGATAGGGATAGAGAGTTAGAAACATTGATGAGAGAGAAACATCGATCAGCTGCCTCCTGCACACCCCCCACTGGGGATGTGCCCACAACCAAGGTACATGCCCTTGACCGGAATCGAACCTGGGACTCTTCAGTCCGCAGGCCGACGTTCTATCCACTTAGCCAAACCAGTCAGGGCCTCTCTCCCCTGTAGACTGTATGTAGGCTCTGTGAGGGAAGAACCTTGCCTGCTCTAATTTCCATTTAATTTCCAGAGAACAGTTAGTCCTCACTTAATGATGTCAATAGATTCTTGGACTTCAAGAAAAATGAAGCCAACGTTACCATAGGCCAATTGACATAAAGAAGAGTTAAGATCCTAGGACATCTCAACAACCTTATAAGCAAATGATGTTATCCGAGGACCTGCTGGAGATGCTCACAAAATATTTGCTGAAGGAATGACTTTGATTGGCTTCAGTGAGTCTCCTTTCCTGTGGCTGCCAAGCCTGATCCTGAGACACTGGTGGGGGCTGCGGTGCCCAGGATTCTGGGGTTCCTCACACTTCTTTAACCTCTGAAGTTAGAGATTAGGTGTAAAATGCAAATTCTCTTGGGAGGAGAAATTTAAAATCTCCTGTGCGTGCGAAGATTTCTTCCTTTGGGGAGGAAACATAAAGACCTAGAGAATGAGGAGGAGATAGTTTGGCAGTTTTACTCACCGAACCTCAATATTAAAATACTTGGTATTTTAATCCTAATACAAGGATTAAATTCACAAAATGGTGTGAATTGCTTTCCTCGGTGTTTCAGGAGCCGGGTGAGGGCCAGAAGGCTGAGAGGCTGGGAGCTGAGGAGTTGGGAGGACAGAGTCTTGTCTCACGGCTTTGCCTGAAGGCCTTCCGGCTCCCTCTCCCCTGCCCCCACCTCGCTCTCACCTAACCAAGGGCCATGTTGTCTGTGACATGGAGAGGAGGGAACTTCAGGTCAGGTCAGGCCAGGGTAGGCCAGCCTAGCGGAGCTTGTTTGGGTAGCAACTCTTCATCCTACTGTCTGAGGAAGTGTTTTATTTTTTATTTTAAATATATTTTTATTGATTTCAGAGAGGAAGGGAGAGGGAGAGAGAAATAGAAACATCAATGAGGAGAGAGAATCATTGATCGGCTGCCTCCTGCACACCCCACACTGGGGATGGAGCCCACAACCTGGGCATGTGCCCTGACCAGGAATCGAGCCGTGACCTCCTGGCTCATAGGTCGATGCTCTCTGTGAATTTAATTATCAGTAGTCCCAAACGCTGGGAGGAAAGATGGGCTGCATATCTTACTTGGAAATGGGTGCAGTGCAAAGACACACACACACACACACACACACACACACACACGTGTGCACACACACAATGGCTGTTTTTCTTTTCTCTTTCCATTCTCTCCTGTCCTTTCCCATAGAGGGGGGTGGACAGTGAGGCAGAGAGGTAAAGAGGTGAAGAGGTGCTCCCTTCCCAGAAGCCTGGGCAATGTAAAAAACCCTGCGGCTGCCTCCTCTCTCCTCTTCACCTCCACCCCCACCACCTGGCTGTATGCCCCACCCCCACCACCCAACTTTTGTTCTTAACCCTCTTTCCGGTCTTGAGGAGGCCTAGATCCTCATCCTGGGAGGGACTGGCAACAATTAACAAAGGCACCATGGAGAAAAGACAATTAACAATCCAGAAAAGAGGGGAAAGAGAGGCTTTGTTCTGGTCTCCATGGCAACGATGGTGGGGAGAAAGGGGGGGAGGAGGAGGAGGAGGAGGAGGAGGAGGAGGAGGAGGAGGAGGAGGAGAAGAAAAGGGCCATCCAGAGAAGCTGATACTTTCACTTTCCTTTTATCCTTCCTCTCTCCGGCCATGTGGGAGACAGACTGAGGGGATCTTGAAGAGAGCAAGGCTGGGACAGGCCAAGTCTGCCAGCTGAACATGAGAGATGGGTGACCCTAAGGTTCATGCCCTAGCTAAAGCCCCCGGGAATTAAGGCGAGCGAGAGGGCCTTGGGGCCTCCATGAAAGGCATCCTCCCCTTTCTCCTCCTGCTCTGAAGAGCTTGTCTTGTGCTAAAACTGTCCCCAGAGCCTCTGCCCTGGACAGCTCATGAGCAAGAGGAGCTTGGGTGGCTGTGGCTCCTTCCTCATGCGCGCAGCACAGTGCGAAGTGGAGTCGGGGTAGGACGGCCACCACAAGTTGCAGGGCCCGTGGCAACATGACACATAGCGCCCCTTGTTCCAAAATGTTTACAAATTCAAGATGGCGACAGCAGAGCATTCAATCGAGCTCAGGGCTCTTCTGAGCACAGGGCCTTATTCAACTGCGCAGGCTGAGCTATGAAGCCAGCTCTGTCAGAAGGCAACTCGGGGCCTGGGCTCTGTCTGCCCACTGTGTGTGTGTGTGTGTGTGTGTGTGTGTGTGTGTGTGTGTGTGTGTGTAGGGAGAGAGAGAGAGAGAGGAACAAGAACACTTATTCTGGGGGGAAGTCTTTCCTTCCTAGATTTCCATTTCTGCAACTACTAACTAGGAGGCTGAGCTAGGTGACCTCGGCCTTGCTTCTCCCAGGGCTCTGTGCTTCCTGCACACAGTTCTGAGCTCCACCTTTGGAGCAAGAGAGAAACCAAGTACAGAAAGTTCATGCCCACGAGCGAGGCGCTCTGGTGCCCGGCTCTCCCAGGCTTCCCTGTTTGGAAAAGGCTGGAGACAGTGACGTGGATACGAAGCTCCACATCACCACGAGCGATCATGCCGTCCGTGTGGGGGGAGTTAGAAGGCACCTTGGACTCCACGGGTGTTTCTAGCCAAAGCAGAAGTCCTCTGGCCTGAGAAGCCGAGCGCTCTAGCTCAGCCTCCTGAGCGAGCCTCTCCGTGAGCCGCAGGACACTGGCAGAGAAAACGGGTGAGGGATTCCAGAGCCTTATTCTCCGGCTCAGCAGGACCACTCTGTGTGGTTCCAAGTGAAATGAAGAATATTAATCAGAAACTAAAATCAAGGGGGGGCGGGCGGAAGTCAGTTGTGTCAGAGGCCCAAAACCAGGCAAGCGGTCAAAGGTCCTGCTCTTTGCCTTCATCTCTCTGCCTGCAGGGTCTCCTCCCAGGGACTCCGGGCAGGGATGAATTGCATCCACCATCCTCCCCACATGCCTATGTCCTAACTCGGCTTTACCGAGGTCATGACGTTAGCATGGTATCTTTAGGGTGGGTGCTCATCCACTGTGACTCATGTCCTTATAAGAGGAGGGAATGTGCACACAGACACAAGCAGAAGGAACACATATGGAAGACGGCCATCTGCAAGTCCCGGAGAGAGACCTGGGCAAGATCCTTCCCTCGTGGTGCTCAGGGGAACCAGCCCTGCCCACACCTTGATCGTGGACTTTAGTCCTCAGAACGGTGAGGCGGCACATGGCTGCTGGCTCAGCCCCCAGTCGGTGGTACTTGGCTAGGGCAGCTCTAGCAGATTAACGTGGATGCTTAGAGGCTGGGAGGTCAGCATAACCTGGAGGCTGCCTGGACTCAAAAAACACGTCTGCACGAGGGGCAGGCTCAGGTACTGGCACGGCAGCATTATTTTAACGGGAAGCACACTGGCTCTGTGACACTGCTCCCCATAGCCATTCTTTTAAATTTTTTATTTCTTGTGGTTTTGGTTTAACACACTTTATTATTTTAATCCCTTTAGTCTTTTATTTTTCTGGCTTTAATGACTTCACTTATCTCAGTCATTTTTTAATCTCTGTTTTGTCTTTCTTCTAGCTATTTTATATTCTCTCATCTTATCTCCTAGATTTATTGTTATTGTATTCTCTTTTTATTCTCCGTCTTTTATTTCTAACCTTTGCCTTATTGTGTCTTTGTTCTATCTTTTCATTTCTTTTAAGTTTATTTGGTTTATTTTTAGGTCATATTATCATTTGCCTGCTGCCTTTTTTTTTTACGGTTTTAACCATCTTTTTATTTCTTCTTAGTTTATTTCATCTTTTTATTGTCTGTTGTATTATCTTCCACATTTTACTGTTTTCGATGCCCTCAGCTTATTAAATGCAGAGGCTGGAAACACGGCCCTCAGGGGAGATCTGCGAGGCTAGCCCAGGCCCGGGCTGAGGAGGCTGGGGGCTCTGCCTGCTCAGCTCGCCCTTCAGCACCTCCCGGTAGCTGTCCCATCCTCCAAGGCTGGCCCCTCCCGGCTAAAAGAATTAATCTGTGCAATATAGGAGACCTTGGGATAAAATTCTCTCAGGAAGACACCAGGTTTGCTTAGAGCGATAACACATTAGAACGGCCGGAAGAGCCTGGCTTTCTCACACCATTTGCCATCACACTGCTCTTTGTGCACTACGTCATCTAAAATTCACCATCATTAGACATTAGACCAAGGCTATAAAGAAATCATGCTACTTGTCAGGGTGGGAGTGCTGGGTAGGAAATTTCACTTCAGGAAGGACTTTCAGCATACCTTCTGAGGTTTAATTTTAACAAGAAACCAAGCATTTTTTGTTTTTATGTTTTCATTGATTTGAGAGAGAGAGGAAGGGAGAGGCAGAGAGAGAAAAACATCAATGTGAGAGAAACATTGATTGGCTGCCTCCTGCACAGCCGCCACCAGGGATTGAGCCTGCAACCTGGGCATGTGCCCAGACAAGAATCCAACCAGGGACCGGTTGGTGCACGGGACAATGTTCAACCAACTGAGCCACACTGGCCAGGGCAAAACCAAGGTGTCTCGATCCTTGCAACAAAAATCCTTGGGAAGAAGCACAAGGAGGGTCTTCTGGAACTCTTAAATCAGGCTGCCTCTCATTCATTTCTTTACTTGATAAATATTTAGTAAGAACCTGCTCTGTGCCATGGATTGTGCAGACAATGACAGTAAAGTGAAGAGCAAAAGCAGCGAGGGTCCTTCCTGTCATAAAGTTTAAAGTCTAATGAAGGGGTATTTGCCTGACTATGGCTGATCTCCTTGGCCTTCCTTTCTGACAACGTTACAGGAGGTTATGACGTCAGAGGCTGCTAGCTGCCCCCCAGTTTTTCCCTTGCAGAGTAATACAAGTTTTAGCTTTGAAAATGACAGCCAATCATTCTTCCCATTCTGTCACTTCCCCATCTGCTGGCTGGGATGTGAGCATGCTGGCAGGAGCTGTCAGAGCCATCCCAGGCCATGAGATGAAAGAAGGCATTGCAAAGGGAGTCTGGGTCTCTGATACGATGGAGCCCCCTAAAGCTGTGTACTGCTTATTCTTGGACAATTACAGGAGAGACTAATAACCTGCTATCTTCCATAAGCCGCTGTGACACTGGCCTTTATTGCAGCAGCTGAATCAGTTCTCTTTAGCATGTAGGCCTCCCCTAAAATTTTCTTATTTTGAGGTGAGTCTGGAATCATATCTTTCCAAAAACTTTTAGAGAAGAATTAGATATATCCCTACTGGGTTACTCCTGGAGGCAAGAACGAGAGTCCTTCCTAGCCACCAGGCTGCATGAGGATGGGGATCTGCTTAGTTCATGGTTGGCCCTCTGAGTCCGTCCCGGCCTCCCACTGTGTCCCATTCTCCCGAGTCCTGGAAAAGTAGTCTAGCGCTCGTTCCAACTTCAGATATCTTTTTCATGACAAAATGTTTTGCAAGCTGAAGAATCTATTCTGTTAAAAAGAACTATTTCACCAGTGGAATCTACACCAATAACTATACTGACCCCACCCTCCTTCCGACAATGCGATTCCTCTCCAATTTCTACTACTGACTTAGAACTCCAAGTTGGCCCTTAAAATGTTTACTTCCCGGCTCTCCAGTCTCATTTTCAGTCACTTCTTCAGTGGTTGGTGCTCCCCTCCATCAGTCCTGCCCCTCTGCAGACAGAAGCTGCTGTGGAACTCTGAGGATTCCTCCTCCAGTGCAAACTGTAGAATCCAAACACTGTGAATTTAGCCTTGCATTTACTCAGTCAGGTGACAGCAGTCTGCTTGAGCTGTCATAACAGGATACCATAGACTGGGTGGCTTAAACAACAGAAATTTATTTCTCATAGTTCTGGAGGCCAGAAGTCCAAGATCAAGGTGCCAGCCAATTGGATTCCTCAGGAGAGGTCTCTTCCTGGCTGGTAGATGGCCAGCTTCTCCCTGTATCCTCACAGGGTGAGGAGAGAGATCTCTCAGGTGTATAAGGACACCAATTCCATCATTGGAGCCCCACTTGTATAACCTCATCTAAACCTAATTATCTCCCGAGTCCCACTTCCACATACTATTGCATTGGGGGTTAAGGCTTCAACATATAAATTGGGGGGGACATAGACATTCAGTCCATAACACCCCTCATCCCCACTCCCCCTATCTTGTTCACTGCTGCATCCTCAATCTCTAAATAAATAAATAGAGTCATAATCCTGCATAATTTTTTAAATATATTTTATTTTATTGATTTTTTACAGAGAGGAAAGGAGAGTTAGAAACATCGATGAGAGAGAAACATCGATCAGCTGCCTCCTGCACACCCCCCTTCTGGGGATGTGCCCGCAACCAAGGTACATGCCCTTGACGGGAATCAAACCTGGGACCCCTCAGTCTGCAGGCTGACGCTCTATCCACTGAGCCAAACCGGTCAGGGCAAAATGTCAAAGGATAATGGTTACACCCTTCCAGAAGGTTCATTGCCTGCTAATATCTAAGGTATTCCTCTCAGCATGGGGCTGGATTTGGTTCTCAGTAAAAACTTTGTACTTTCGGATGTAACAGTGTAATATTTATAAAGAGGACTAGAGTCTACAAAATGATTTTATTGCTAAGAATTAGACCCTTTTCTTCACATTTCTATGTGGAAAAAAAGAGGCAAAGATTAATTGGCTATTTGCTATTTCAATCTTAACGTCACTAATGTTCCAGATTTTTAAACTGTGGCTGGTTTAGGAGGGTTTCTGTGGTAAGTAAATATCCAAGATGGCCCCCAATAATCCCCACCTCTTGGTGTAACATTTTCCCTGGTGTAATCTTCTCCCATGGAGTATAAGATGGATTTAGTGACTCACCTCTAAAGCAGAAGTGGTAATGTGTGATTTGGAGACCAGGTCATAAAGACAGAGTGGCATTTGGATCATCTGCTCTGGGGGAAGCCACTGCCGTGCCCAGCAGCCCTGTGGACAGGCCCACACCCTGAGGCTCTGAGGCCTCCTGCCTGCAGCCATGTGAGTGCCTTGGAAGCAAACCCTCCCGCCCCAGTTAAGTCTTCAGAGATTGAAGCCCCGGCCACTAACTTCATGAGAGACCTTGGATAAGACACTGATTCAGAAACACTCAGCTAAGCCACTCTTGGCTCCCCGACCTTCAAAAACTCTAAGAAGATGCCTGGCCAGCGTGGCTCAGTAGTTGAGCATCGACCTATGAACCAGGAGGTCACGGTTGGATTCCAGGTCTGGGCACATGCCCGGGTCTCAGGCTCAATCTCCAGTCAGGTCGTGCAGGAGGAAGCCGATCAATGGTTCTGTCTCATCATTGATGTTTCCATCTCTCTATCCCTCTCCCGTCCTCTCTGAAATCAATAAAAATATATTTTTTTTAAAGTGTAGGATGACATTAAAGTTGTAAGGATTTGGGGTAATTTGTTTGCAGCAATAGGTAAGGAGCTAATAGATAAGGACATCAATGTCGATACCTCCACAGCTTCAAGTATATTTACTTTCTATGGATGGGATGAGCCATCTGCAAAAAAGAAAAATCAGGAAGTGGGAACCTGAGAGAATATTTATTCTCTGGAAAGCATGATTGAGGCATCTGCATAATCTGTATTCTCCCGAACCTCCTAGCATAATGCTGGACACAAAATTAGCTAATTGATTAATTGATGGCTGTTTACTGAAACTTGCATTGTTTTCGATTTGCCTTATTTAAACCAATAGTTAGTAGATTCGCAAAGCTCTTTCTGAGGTAAAGAAGAGCGAATTTATTTTGCTGGTGGTTCCATTTTAAAAGTCTTCTCTGACATCTGCCCCCACCGTCCTCTCCTCCAGCCTCATCTTCCCAGTGGCTTTCAGGCTTTGTCACTCTCCTCAGTGCCTTCATGGTGCTCGGAGAACACCTCTGTTCCGGTATTTAGCTCCGTAATTGTCTGATTATTTGCTATCTCCCTCATTAGGCTGGGAGATTTTTGAAGGCAGAGACTGTGACTTATTCATCTTTGTTCTTAGAACAGAGCACAGTCTCTGGCCCATCGTGTAAGTTCAACAAATATATCTTACATGAATGAATAAGAATATATTACTCAAGGAAGGAATAATTAACAAACAAGTTGGCCTGGGAAGAAAACTAAGTTGCCGGAGGAAAATTTCTTCCTCATAGGATTTCTGTTCACCTATGAAATAAAAGAGGCTGGACAAGATCATGTCTAAGACCCCTTTCCACTAAGACCTCCCATGACTTATGATTGAAGATGGGAGAGGGAACTTGTGCCCATCTACAGCATTCAAAAAGTAATGTGAGGAAGAAAATAATAGAGATAAGAGTGGAAATCAGTGGACTAGGAAACAGTCTAACAATGAAGAAAATCAATGAAAGCAAAGGCTGGTTCTTTGAACAGATCAACAAAATTGATAAACCCATAGCTAGATTGAGCAACAACAAAAGAGGAAAGACACAAATTACCAATATCAAAAATGAAAGGGAGGGGTCATCACTTCAGAACCTACAGACATTAAACAGACAAAAAGGGAGTATTATTAACAACTTTATAGAATATACCTTGCAACTTACATGAAATGGACAAATTACTTGAAACACACATAACAGAAAAATTGGCCCAAGAAGAAATAGAAAATTTGAATAGCCCTCTATTGATTGAAGACTTGAACTTAAAATTGGAAAAAAAAAAACCACAAAAAAAAACCTGGCAAAATTCTATCAATCATTTATGGATGAAATAATACTAATCATTCATTAATTGTTTCATAAAACAGAGGAGAAAGGAACACTTCCCAACTCATTTTATGAGCCCAGCATTACTCTGATGCCACAACCAAAGATATGATAAGGAAAGAAAACTATAAACTAATATCCCTCATGAACAAAGCCTTAACAAAATTTTTACAAATAGAAACCAGAAATATATAAAAAGGAGAATATGTCAAGACCAAGTATCAGTCCAGAAATGCAGGACATACAGACAGTAAAGGGAGAAATGAAACTGTCTTTATTCACAGCTAAAATTATATGTATGCAGAAAATTCTAAGCAATTTACAAAAAACCCTGCTAGAACTAATAAGTCAATTGAACAAGATTGCAGACCACAAGTCAATACACAAAAAATCAGTTGTATTTCCATATACTTGTATTAAACTATTGGAAAATGAAATGAAAAGTTGCCATTTACAGTAGCATCAACAAACATGAAATACCTAGAGATAAATGTAATGAAAGATGTATAAGACACTTATATGAAAAATTATAAAATACTGCTGAGAAATTAAAGAAGAGCTAAATGAAGAGATGTGCCATGTTCATGGATAGGAAGACTCAATATTGTTTAAATGTTAATTCTCCCCAAATGGATCTGTAGTAATCAGGTCAGTGTAGTTATAGGTGTAAGAATGAATATATCCATCAATGAAAAGAATAGAAAGTCCAGAAATAGACCCACACATGTTTTGTTAATTGATTTTGACAAGGCTTCCATAATAACTTAAAGAGGAAAGGATATTTTTTCAACAAATGATAGAACAACTGTATAGTCTTATAAAAAGAAAACACCTTGATCCAAACTCTCATAATACATAAAAATTAAACTATATATTGATCATAGACCTAACCATGAGATAAAATGATATAATTCTAAAAATAAATATAGGAGAAAATATTCGTGATCCTTGGAGTAAGAAGAACATAAAAAAATTTTACTCTGTTGAAATTAGAAACTTCTCTTCAAAAGACACTTTTATTATTGTTAAATATTTTCTAAAATTTTTTTCTGAGAGAGAGAGAAACAGTGATTTGTTGTTCCACCCATTCATGCATTTATTGGTTGATTCTGTGTGTGCCCTGACCGAAGACTGAACCCTCAACCTTGGTGTATCGGAACGATGCTCTAACCAACTGAGCTACCCTGACAGGGCCAAGCACACATTTTGTTGTTGTTAATTCTCACCTGAGGATATTTTTTCCATTGATTTTTTAGAGAGAGTGGAAGGAAGGAGGGGAGGGGGGAGAGAGAGAGAGAGAGAGAGAGAGAGAGAGAGAGAGAGAGAAACATCAATGTGAGAGAGACACATGGATTGGTTGCCTCCCACAAGTGCCCTATCTGGAACCAGGGTTCAAACCTGACATTCAGGTATGTGCCCTTGACCACAGATGCTCTAACCACTGAGCACACCAGCTAGGGCAGCTGAGAACACTTTTAAAAAACAAAAAAGGAAGTCACATATCAGCCTGGGAGAGTATTTATATGTATATGACAAAGGATTTATATTCAGAATATATAAAGAACTCTGCCCGGCCAGCATGGCTCAGTGGTTGAACATTGACCTATGAACCAGGAGGTCACAGTCTGATTACTGGTCAAGGCACATGCCTGGGTTGTGGGTTCGATCCCCAGTGTGGGTTGTGCAAGAGGCAGCTGATCAATGAGCCAATCTCTCATCATTGGTGTTTCTATCTCTCTCTTCCTCTCCCTTCCTCTCTGAAATCAATTATATATCTTACATTCAATAAGAAGAAGACAACCCATTTTCTTTAAATGGACAAAAGAACTGAACAATCACTTTGCCAAAGAAAATAATGGCCAATAGGCATATTCAACATATTTAGTTATTAAGAAAATGCAAATTAAAACCGTACTGAGATTTTACTGACTCCTCTTGGAATGGCTAAAAGAAAAAGATCAGCAATACCAAGTGTGAGAAGGGTGCAGGGCAACCGGAATGCTCATGTATTGCTGGTGGGCACATAAAATGCTACAACCATTTTGGAGAAGAGTTTGGCAATTTCTTATAAAATTAACATACACTAACCATACGACCTAACAATTCTCCTACTAGATGTATACCCAAGAGAAATAAAAACATACATCCACAAAAACTGTTACACTAACAATGAAGGAAGTTTTACTCATAACATCTCCAAACTGGAAACAATTCCAATGTCCATTAACAAGTATGGCTAAAAACGTGTGGTAAAGTCGCACTGGGAATACTACTCAGCAACGAAAAGAAACAAACCACTGATACAGGCAACCACTGTGTGAAGGGCCCATGCTCCATGCCTTTGTTTATATGAAAATCTTGAATTTGCAAAACTATTCTCTGGCGACGGAAACCAGGCCAATGGGTGCCTGGCCAGTGGTTGGGGAAGACTAGCTGCAAAGGGCGAAGAGGGAACCTTTTGGGGGTGATGGAAATGCTCTGTATCTTGGTCATGGTGGTGGTTACGTAGGGTTAGAATATCAACCTGTGGGTCGCAACCCCTTTGGGGGTCGAACAACCCTTTCACAGGGGTCGCCTAAGACCATCGGAAAACACATATATAATTACATATTGTCTTTGTGATTAATCACTATGCTTTCATTATGTTCAATTTGTAACAATGAAATTGGGGGTCAGCACAACATAAGGAACTGTATTAAAGGGTCGCAGCATTAGGAAGGTTGAGAACCACTGGGTTAGAGATTTGTCAAAACTCACTGAATTGTACACTTAAAACGGTGTATTTTACTTTAGGTAAATTATATCTCAATAAAGTTGTTATCATTATTTTTGTCTAGCAGGTGTATTTATTCATGCCACAAGGAAATGGGGCTTCTACAATATACAGCGTGTCCCACGTTCCCATCTAACCGAGCTGTGATTTTCAGCCAGACCTGCGCTCCACCGCTGTGCACTCCCAGCTCAGCTGGTCAGTGCTGACCAGGAGCAGGTGTGGGACTGGAAGCTTTCCAAGCTTTAGCTCTCGCATCAGCACTCCTGGTTTTGTAAATGCTAGAGCCCATCAGGCCCCTTCCTGCCCAGATCTCTGGGTAAACCTGGGTGTAGGAGTGCTTCATGGGGACCTAAACATTTTTAAAAAAATATATTTTATTGATTTTTTACAGAGAGGAAGGGAGAGGGATAGAGAGTTAGAAACACCGATCAGCTGCCTCCTGCACACCTCCTACTGGGGATGTGCCCACAACCAAGGTACATGCCCTTGACTGGAATCGAACCCGGGACCCTTCAGTCTGCAGGCCAATGCTCTATCCACCGAGACAAACTGGTTAGGGCACGGACCCAGACATTTTTAATGAGGCTTTAAAACATCTCACTGAGGGTCCAACGGCTCCAGCCACCGCAATATGCACAGCCAAATATGAGGGAAGGTCACCGAACACCTCAATAAAGTTAATTTTTAGAGGGAAAAAAATGCAATATTGCTGTGTCCTACATGGAAGGAGTGAGGCTTGAAGCTGGTCTCAGTCTCCCTCTTCCCATCCCCCTCCAGCATCTGTCCAATGTCTTTACCCAAAGCCACAGCAGGGACTCCTTTCTCTGGAGGGTCTCTTCCCAGCATGCCCTCCCGCCCACCACGCCCAGCCAGGACTTCTCCATCAGCCTCCTCCATCCCGGGCAGGCTGGAAGGATGAGCTGTCTGTGCCTCCCCAGGTAAGGGCTAGGGGCCAAGACGGAGCAGCCTTAACAAACTGTGTTCAATTAAACATATCAGCCTCACCAGCTCTTGCTGGGTCTTGGCAAGAACAAGAGACTGCACACAGAGCCGCTGGGACCTTCGCCTTCAGACCTCAACATCTCTCATCCCGTGGACCACCTGGGCCAGCTCTCGGGTCTGTGCATGAGGTTTCACAGACCTGTCCCAGGCGGCTTGTCTCCCCTGCACCCTGAGTCTCATCTTATTTTTAGATTCTAACTTGCTCTGGCCCGGGTGGTCCCCTGAGCTGGAGACATCCTTCCATTTAAGAAGCCCCAAATAGCCCTAATTGGTTTGGCTCAGTGGATAGAGTGTCGACCTGCAGACTAAAGTGTCCCAGGTTCGATTCCAGTCAAGGGCATGTACCTTGGTTGCGGGCACATCCCCAGTGGGGGGTGTGCAAGAGGCAGCTGATCGATGTTTGTCTCTCATTGATGTTTTAACTCTCTATCCCTCTCCCTTCCTCTCTGTAAAAAATCAATAAAATTTAAAAAAAAATTTTTAAAGAGTGGTGAAAGTGGACATTCCTTTAAAAAAAAGAAAGAAAGAAACCCCAAATAGAACTGTTTAAAAGAAAGAAACCCAGCCCTTGCTGGTTTGGCTCAGTGGATTGAGCCTCAGCCTGAGGACTGAAGGGTCCCAGGTTTGATTCTGCTCAAGGGCACATGCCTGGGTTCTGGCCCGATCCCCAGTAGGGGGTGTGTAGGAGGCAGTCGATCAATGTTTCTCTCTCTCCCTCTCCCTTCCTCTCTGAAATCAATAAAAATATATTTTAAAAAAAGAAAGAAAGAAACCCATGTGGGCAGTGACTGTGGCAGAGGTCCACTGAGCTGGCCAGTGCTCCTTCCCTCCAGGCAAGTGACCTGCTGGACCGTTTCCTGGTTGCTCACATTATTGATGGATCCTATTTCCTGCCTCACTCAGCCCCTACCTGGGGATACATAAACAACCCTTTGGGAACATAGGGAGCGATCCTAGCCAAACACAGAGAGAAAGGGGTGCCCGGAGGGCTGAGAGGTTTGGTCAGGGCTTCTTTGCAGCCCTGATCCAGGGAGAGACTGAGGCATGAAACTCAGTTGGGAGCAGAGAGGGTGGCCAGCCCAGGGGGTTCTTTCTCAAGGGAAAGGCAACAGGCTTCCTGGTCAGGGGCTGGGGGATCTGGGCCACGCATCCTTCGGGAGCTACGGCGCTTTGCCCCCAGCCCCTGGTCCTCCTACTTTTGGGTGGCAGCGAGGATGCCATTCCCCTGGTCATGGGAATGGCTGGACGCGTCTGACTTGGAGACAATGGCTTGGCCAGAGCACGTGGGCGAGCCCAGGAGACTGGCTCGGCCTGCGGCTTCCTGGAAGGAAGTGAGGCATTGTTTCAGGGGTGTGTGGGCCGCTGGAACTCCGCACAATGCAGGGAGCGGCGGGTGCCAGGGCCAGCCCACCGGCAAGCCAACAGTCCGGGAACTTGTTTATTGCTTTAATGACCCCACGGTGGATCCACCTGGAAACAGACCTGCTAATGAGCGGAGACGGAGCTGGCATCCCCCCAAGGGAAGCCTGTCGGGCCAGCTCCCCTGGAGGCGCGATGGGTGTGTGGTCTGAGACTGGGGGAGCTGGAAGTAGAGACCTGGGTTCTGTCTGGGAAAACCACAAAAAGATCTCCTGCCTCTCCATCCCCTCTTGCTGGGGGGCCATGAGAAGGCGGAGTGGGGAAAGCAGCCTGGG
>NW_005872271.1:76455-91630 GCF_000147115.1 Myotis lucifugus | reverse complement strand
GCCTGTATGTGTGACTGTTTGTGACTCTGTGTGTGTGTGACTATGTATCTATGTGACTTGTGTTTCCTGGGCAAGTAGTAAGAGAACAGTATGGATGCAGGGGGTCCCATGGACAGCTCCTCAGCTTTCAACATGCTACCAATGCACATCTCACCCACAGTGAAGCTAGAAAACCTTGGATCCAGGAGAAAAGGTGGAGGGAGGAGTTCGATGATGCACATCCTAGCCCACAGGATCACCTGTCTCCACGAAGGGGTTAGCACTGCTTCCTGCAGGACAGCAGGGGTCCCTCATGTGGACGGATGTGGGGGCTCCCTGTGATTGGTACACTGAGCTGACAGCTCCTCCGGGAATCAATGTAGACTCAGAGAGGATGGGTGAGATCCGCCAGCCCTGACTGTGCTCAGGCCTTTCAGCAGCTGGAGGGCCCTGTGATCTTCCTGGAACCAGGATGGGGAGAGCACACAGAGAGTCAGACACTGAGGGTAGCTGTAACCTCTGAGGGATGGAGGAGGAGCTGTGCACACAGCCCAATCCTAGCAACCCACCTGTGAAGTTTACACTCATCAGTGATATGTTTAAAAGACAGTGAAAAAATCAGTTTTAGAATTTGTGAAGGAGCCTTGGTGAAGGAGAAGCTCCCTTCACTGCCAATATGTCACGTGCAATGGACAATGTCCTTTTCTTCCTTTGTTGTCCGCAGTGAGAATATGAAAAGGAAGAATCATCCCTGGATGCAGCTGAGAGCTTGAGAGTAAATCCCTGAGCACAACAGGAAGCCCCTTAAGTCCCAACCTCCCTCTACCCCTGGTCCTGGGGCTGCTCTCTGTGCTGGTGCCTCCTTCAGGGAGGTTTGTGTCTGGGCTCACACTGACTTCCCCTCACTGTGTCTTGCACAGTAATACACAGCAGTGTTCTTAGTGGACACAGAGCTCAGCTGCAGAAAGAACTGGTTTCTGGCTGTGTCAGCAGTGATGGAGATGCGGCCCTGAAAAGCCATGTTGTGCCTTATATTCCCTGTCCAGTATCCCATCCATTGCAACCTTTCCCCAGGGGCTGGTGGATCCAGTTCCAAAATTAATTACTTATGACACAGTGCAGGTGAGGGAGAGGGTCTGCGAGGGCTTCACCAGTCCTGGGCCCGACTCCTGCAGCTACACCTGGGACAGGACACCTGGGGATGAGGATCATCAGTCCTGTCAGTCACCTGCAGTCACAGCCATCCCATGACCCCTGTATGACCCCTGAGATCTTCAATTTTTATGGGTGTCACCAGGCACAGGAGAAGACCCAACAGTGTCATCTTCTTTTAGACCACAGCTCTGTCTTCCCAGGGACCTCTTTTCTGTGTGAGGAGAGAGCTGTGAGCCTGAACAACCCAGGAGAGGATTTACCTAGGAGCTCCAGTAGTAATTTGCATGTGGGACAGCCTTTTCTGTAAGTATAGGGCTTGCGCTCAGGTCGCCCTGGTCATTCTAGAGCCCTATTAGGGCATCTCTTCCCTTGACCTCACTCAGCATGTAAGTCAGGGACAGGGGACCACCTGGGTCATGAAACACATTGTAATTAGGTCAAAGAATAGCCAAAACTTTCTGAGCATAAGAAGAAATGGTGGACTAGGTGAGTAGGTTACACTTGTAACTTTTTGTGCATCTTTCAAACAGGTGTAAATGGAATTAGGATTTGTTCAGACCATTTCTGAATCTCAAAACCTGAGTGTATCCACAATTTCAAAAATTTTGAATCTACTTTTATACAAATATGTTCTGCCATTATGCATGTGCACAACTTGGAATCATTCATATGTTGAAATGATGGTGGAAGGAGATTGAACAGTTTTATTAGTCTAGTGTTATCAGCTCTGCTGTCTCCCTCAGGGAGGTTTGCATCTGGGCTCACAATGACTTCCTGTCATTGAAAGAGCTCTAGGGTCCTATTCCTTTAGGGGGCTTGGTGCTGGATGTGTAGCAGCTTCACTGCCTCCTTTGCTGTGTTGATTCTGTAGCCTCGGTTGTAGATTCCGTTTCATACCTTGGGATATAGAAGAATCTCACTTTTTACAAGGTGTGCTTAGGGGAAGATGTGAATAATGATTTAAGAATAATTCAGTTTAGGTAAGATAAATGTTGTTCTTAGAAAGCAGATGTCTGAAATTGACACTTGGGACCACTGTCACCGTGTCTCCACATGATGGGTGTTAACTGGATCTTGCACCTGACTGTATGCCACATAGGGGAAAGTTACCTAGGAACATAAATGGGGATTAACCAAGACTGAGGACACACACGTCCAGGGTTCTTGTTTCATTAGGTTGTCATCTCCTTGTTGTTTATCCACTTCAAGTTCTCTTTCCTCATTTTCCTGTGAAACAGCCCCACATATTTCCTAGAGTCATGAAGACACTTTATTGAGAGTGGTTAGGGGCACAAGTCATTTTTGTGTTGGTTTTGTACCTTATATTGTTCCTGAGTTTACTTTCTAGTTTCATCAGTTTTCTAGTGCAGTTTTTAGGGTTTTCTATGTACAAGATCATATCATCTGCATAGAGATAAGGGGAAACATTTTAACTTGTTTTATCTTATATATTTTTATTGCCTAATTTTTTGACAAGCACTTCTGGTTTTTAGAATAGAATTAGTCACAGTGGATATGCCTGTGTTTGTCCTGATATTAGAAGAATAACATTCAATTTTTCTCAGTTTAGTATTGTGTTTCCTGTTGAATTTTTTAATGTGACCTTTTTTATGTTGCAGTACATACCCTGTATTGCTAAATTATTTACACTTTAGTCATGAAATTATTCTAGATATTTAAAATATTTTTCTTTTTTATATCTGTTTATATGATGATATATAGGTATATATTTGTCCTTCATTCTGTGAATGAGTTGTAGCACATTGACTGGTTTTCATATGTTGAACTATCCTTGCATTCTAAGACTATATCCCACTTGATCATGGTAAATGATCCTTTCAATGTGCTGTTCAATTTCCTAGTATGTTGTTGACATTGGACCTGGGTTAGTGGACGATGCTAGACTTGTTTTCAGTCACTTGACAAAATATGCCTTATTTTCAGGAACAGAGTTACTAGGCATGGGGTTTAAAACCTCTTCCATTAAAGCCCTAAAACAGCAGTTCTCAACCTGTGGGTCGAGAACGACCCTTTGGTGGTAGAACGACCCTTTCACAGGGGTCGCCTAAGACCATCCTGCATATCAGATATTTACATTACGATTCATAACAGTCGCAACATTACAGTTATGAAGTAGCAACGAAAATAATTTTATGGTTGGGTCACAACATGAGGAACTGTATTTAAGGGCCAGAAGGTTGAGAACCACTGCCCTAGAAGGATATACAGGGAATGATAGTGACAGCTTACATCATTGTAAAGAATCCTTTATAATAAAAGCCCAGCAACCAAATGGCAGAACAATCAGAATGACCAGTCAACCAGTCGCTATGAGGCACACTGACCACCAGGTGGCAGACACTCAATGCCGGAGCTGCCCTCTGGTTGTCAGTGCACTCCCACGGCAGGAGCAGCAGCTCACAGGGCAGGTCCACAGCTGCTCGGCTGACCAGGATGGACCGTTCCCTTAGTGCACAAATCCCGTGAACCAGGCCTCTAGTACATGAATCATTATGAACAGCAGTTTTTAGAAATAGAAATGTTAAAGATCATGCAGGTATGGATCTAGAGAAATAAGGAACATGTCGTTTTCAACTGGTGGAAAGGGGACTCCCTGTTTCTGACATGTACATTATCACAGTGTCTCTGTTCTAGAAGGTAACACCTTCCCAGGTCCAGCGGATTAGGATTTGGACACCTTTTGGTCATTACTCACATGGTCTCAACATGAATCAGTGTAGCTGCATAATTATTGGGGCTCCCATTATAAAATCTGTCAACACATTGAGGGAAGAGTGGACACTCTCTATTGGAGGAGCCATGGTGATTGTGGGTCAGTAGGAGGAGCAGCCATTTAATTGGACCAGGTCCCCTCTTTCAGTCCATCATGGTCATCATCATCATTATCATCTTCATCACCATTTGCTTACTTTAACCATCCCTATCATTTTCTATAGACATGGTGGTTGTCCACACATAATGAGTTTTTATAGGAAAATAAATCAGGCATATCCTCTTCAGATACCATTGGGGGATTGAGTCCCCAAAATCTGAACTGTAAGTTGCTATAAGGCAATGATCTTGGACAAAGTACAGAATTCCACCAAGATATTGGACCAAGATTCTTTTCCAATAATATCATCACCATCACCATCACCATCACCATCACCATCACCACTACCACCATCATCATTATTGTCACCATCAGCGCCATCATCAGCAGCACCATCATTGTCATCATTTGTTTACTTATATTTAGTATTCTCATTTTATGCAGACATTAGTTTTGCACAAACATATAGACCCTTTGTTTCCTAAAGTTTCATAGATGTAAGTAAGTGGGTAGCCATACTGTATTTCTTTTTCATTTGACTTCTGAAAACTGGTGGTCATTACTGCCTCTTATCCATCTTCCCCACATGGGATTTTGGATAAGAAATCATGCTTTTGTCTTTAGATGTCATTGTGAAATTGAAACCACACAAGCCCCTGGAAGGGGAATTCTTCCCTCTCCCCACTACCTCACCAAAATAAACACTCCATGCCAGTCCCCTTTCCTGGATCCATGAAATCACCTCTATCTTACTGAATGACCTTTCCTGCGATTCCCAGATATTTCAACCATGTACATAATAAACATTCCATGTCTCTTGGTGTGTGTGTTTGTTGTCAGCCTGGACATTTGTAACAAGCTGTTGTGGGTCTCTCTGCCTCTGCCTACCATTACCTACTCTAGGTGCTATGAGCATGATGGCAAGTCATTGACCTTCACCACCTGGGTCTTTCTTCACTAACTTTGAGGTCACACGATATTGGTGCTCACAGTCCAGCCCACATGAGTCTTGCTGTTTACTGGATGGGCCCTGAGCTGTGAGGGGCTACACTGTTGAGTCTGCAGAGCCTCTAGTTGGGTTTAGGTGACATTAGCAGAAGATTTGATTATTAATTGGAACTTGGCACAAGAGTATCTGAAAGAGGTTCTATGCTTTGTCCACATCTGAAAGTTGTCTCTCTTTAAACATACTTTTCTAAGTCAGAGACCTCAGAGATAAAGGCAGTCAGGAATCCAGAGAAGTTCCCTGAGGAAAACTGTGACATGAAGAGGAAACCACATAGGAAACCAGTCCAAACCTCCAACTGCACCAGCTCCTCAGATGGTCTTTGTGTTCAGGGACCCTGAGCGCCCCCTGGTAGTCACAGCTCCTCCTGCAGGGAGGTTTGTGTCTGGGCTCACACTGACTTCCCCTCACTGTGTCTGTAGCACAGTAATACATGGCCGTATCCTCCACTTTCAGGCTGTTCATTTGCAGGTACAGTGTGTTTTTGGCGTTGTCTCTGGAGATGGTGAATCGACCCTTCACATACTCTGCATAGTATGAGCTGCCACCGCTGTTAGTAATGCGTGCAACCCACTCCAGCCCCTTCCCTGGAGCCTGGCGAACCCAGTTCATGTAGTAGCTACTGAAGGTGAATCCAGAGGCTGCACAGGAGAGTCTCAGAGACCCCCCAGGCTGCACCAAGCCTCCCTCAGACTCCACCAGCTGCACCTCACACTGGACACCTGCAAACACAAAGATGTCTTAGTTAGGAAACTCTCACATGTGCAGTTTCTCTCACTCATGTCCACTCACATACTCAGTGTCTTTTATTGTCCATACGTTACCTCTTAATAGAGCCACAAGGAAAACCCAGCTGATCCCAAACCTCATGGTGAGTGGTCTGTGTTCAGTCCTGATCAGGGAATGGGAACACCTGGGGATCCCAGGGCTGGGTTCCTGTCCCAGAGCTGCAGGGTCGAGGCTGGTCTGGTCTTTATAAGCAGAGGGGTCCTTATTTGCATGTCCTCCTGCTATATAGAGAGCTCTGGTGTTGGACTCTGACATAGAGTACATTGTCCCTTAATATGACATGTCCACAGGTGCATGCATGTTAAATAATTCCCCACATCTGGGCCTGTGCACTTCCCATGGAACCCAAATGCTCCGGTACACCTTTACAAATATCCAGGAGAGAAAATTGTCATAAAAAGAAAGAGAGAAGGGTTTAAAATGAGAGATACCTTTGACAGTCACCAGTAATGACAACTAAGAGAAATTAGCCTCACAGTCTTAGATAGAAGTAAAAGTGCAGGAGGTTCATGTTCAGTAGATGGGAAGTTCCATCTGACACTTTTTCCTTTACAAAGTGATCAGAAGATAAACTAAGACCTGAGTGTGAACCTAGAGCCAGTGGACTAAGTGTTGTGGGAGAGAGGAGCATCTGTGTGGGTCCCTGGGAACCAGAAGCATGAACTATAGAGATACAGACAGAGCTCCTGGTCCTATTCCTTCAGGGGAGTTTGATACTGGACGTGTAGCAGCTGCACTTCCTCCTTTGTGGTGTTTATTCTCTAGATTCTGTTGTACATCCAGTTTCAAACATTGGGACATAGAAGAAAATAATCATAACCAGATCTTTTTACGTGAAGTTGTTGGTATCAATGGGGGAGAAGTTACATTTTAGTTTTGGAAATTTAATTATAAAAAATCTTGATGTAAATCACTTATATGAAATATCTGATATAAATAAAATAATTATTGATATGAAGAATAGTATTTGCTCTATCCCTTGATTACAGAATAAGTAGGTCATTCGGATAACCTCCCATTGCTGGAGCTGATGGATCTAATTTCATAGTAACCTGGTCAGCCTTCCCAGTTCTGCCTTGTTTTCATCATCAGGGTCTGTGTCCATGTGGACACATGACATAGTTCTAACTGGGGAGCAGGAGGAAATGTTGGGCTTTCCTGCTTCATCAGCAGCTCATTTCAGAAGCACTATCTGCTCCTTCTCAAGTCCCTACTCACATCTGCATGTGGCCCTTGGCAATGCTCTCACTGTGTCTGTACACCTTCACTGGGTGGACCAATATGCAATGTGGAAATAGCCACTCCAAGCCTCGAGATGAATTACCATGGATGGAAATTCACCACATCTGAGCAGACACACCTCCAGGATGGTCCCTTCATCATGTTGTGATTTCCTCATTGTTTAATTTGTCTCCCCTTTTCCTGAAATAGCCATGCATAACATCCATAGTCATTCAGGTAAAAAAGCACCGGCTTGAAAATTAACCCAAGTTGCAGGTTCCAGGTGAGATCCAAACTACTGTGTCATGCAATGAAGACAAACAAGTGTCATGGCTGAATTCCAAGAATGGGTGGTAATAGTTTTACCTCCATCAGGGATGACTCAGTGCACACCTTCAGTTTATTAGAGACTCCCAGGGAGAGCCTTGACCAAATAGCACCTTATGGATCACACAGCAGTATTATAACTGGAGGCTGGATCCAGCACTTGCTAAATAAAGTGAGTTTCCTTCAGAATCGGTTCCTCTATCTGATGTAAACTCACCCACATGGCAGGAGGTTCTGCAGTCCCCAGAGCTGTCAGTCAGGAGGGGCCCAGGGAAGACATGCAGAGGTCTGGGGACCAGTGCATGATTTGGGGGTGCTGGGCAGACAAAGTGTGTTCTCATGGCTCCTGGAAACCCATCAAAGGAGCAACATGGGAAGTGCGGGAAGCTCTCCTTAGTTCTGCAGATGTGAGTGCAGTGAGGGTGGAGCCACTACAACACCTATAACATGGAGGCTAGGAAAATGCTGTGATAGATCCAGATGCCCAGCAAGCAGCCCCAACCTGAGTTATTATCGCCTCTGAGCCCTCAAAGGAGTAATCTACAGAGGACTCAATGCTGCCATTATGAAATGCCAAAGTTTATCCCATGATTTTAAGAAAAAAAGAATGAAAAACTGTATAGCTGTCTCCTTCACTAAGGTATTTGATTTCTCAAGGCAGCTGCTTGTTAAAATGAGATGATTCCAAATGAACCTTTGTTAAAATTCCCTATTAAACTAAACAACAAGGGATAGGCACTCTGGTGTCATGTCACATGAGTATTTGTGTGACATCTTTACAAAGAGAGCTGAGGTCATTTCCTGCTCCTGTGGTACAGCAACCCTTGGCACCTGTATAGGTGAGAGGTGACCAGGGAGCAGCCCTTAAGGGTTCTTGGCACCATTTAGATGGATTTTTTTCAACTTTCACTGTTGGTGGGACATGCACATGTTTTATTTGCTGTGGGCCTGTCAGAAGGAAGGGCCCTCTGGGGACAGGTGGGCATTTGGCTCATTCACTGAGCTCAGCACACAGCTGCCTGGGCTATGCTGGCGTCTCTCTTGGTGGGAAAAGTTGCCAATCACAGGCCAATATGAGCACTGAGGATGGTCTCTGTCGAGAAAGAACAGAAAATATGGGAATGTGGTGAGGAAAGTCCCCAGTCACTGCACATATATCATCTGCCAACAGCAATGTGACCTCCTCCTCTATTGTCTGCCATGAGAAGAAGGGAAATTAAGGCCACAGAGAAAAAGGAAGAATCGTCCCTGGACCCAGCTGAGAGCATTGAGAGGAAATCCCTGCTCCCAAAAGGACACCCTTCTTTCCCACCTCCCTCTGCCCCTGCGCCTGGGGCTGCTCTCCTGCTGTGGTTCCTGATAGCACCCTGTTATCCAGAGTGCCCCCTTTAGCCCAGGTCTGCTGTCTCTCTGGTGGAGGTTTGTGTCTGGGCTCACACTGACTTCCCCTCACTGTATGTCTTGCACAGTAATACATGGCCGTGTCCTCAGCTCTCAGGCTATTCAGTGTTAAATAAACGTGGCTCTTAGATATGTCCCTGGTGATGCTGAGTCAGGATTTCAATGTTGGGCTATAGTTTGTATTTCCATCAGTCCATATACCCCCAATCTACTCCAGGCCCTTTCCCAGAGCCTGGAGGGTCCAGTGCACGGTATAGCTACTTAAAGAGAATCCAGAGACAGTGCAGATGAGGGAGAGGGTCTCTGAGGGCTTCACCAGTCCTGGGCCCGACTCCTGCAGCTGCACCTGGGACAGGACACCTGGGGACAAGGAGCATCAGTCCCTGTCAGTCACGTGCAGTCACAGCCTTCCCATGACCCCTGAGACCCTCACCTTGGGGGCCTGTCACCAGGCACAGGAAAAGACCCAGCAGTCTCATCTTCTTCTAAACCACAGCTCTGCCTTCCCAGAGACCTCAGCCCTGTGTGAGGAGAGAGCTGTGAGCCTGCACAGCCCAGGAGATGATTTACCCTGGAGCTTGAACAGAAATTTTAATGTGGGGCATCTCTTTTCTATAAATAGAGGGACTGAGTCCAGGATGCCCTACTCATTCTGGAATCTATTTTTGGGTATCTCTTCCCTTGACCTCACTCACCAGCTAAGTCAGGGAAAGGGGACTGTATGGGTCATGAAACACATTGGAATTGGAGAAAAGTATGGCCTAAACCAGTGATGGCGAATCTTGAGCTCGGTGTGTCAAAATTTTGAAAAACCCTAACTTAACTCTGGTGCTGTGTCACATATAGAAATATTTGTGTTTTTTTTTATATTTCCAACCATAGTAAAAAAAGAGATTTATATTTTTGATATTTATTTTATATATTTAAATGCCATTTAACAAAGAAAAATCAACCAAAAATATGTATAAAATGAACAAAAACAGAAAAACAATGTACATTTAGGAAAAAATAATAATAAAAACAATGATAATCAAATGGCATGAAAACTAGAAATTAGTGACTTTTTTGGTGCTGAAGTTTGTCTGCTAATTCTTCGATTGCAGGTTCATACTTGGTGCACTTCAAGGCCAAGCAAGCGCCACTAACTTCATCTGTTAGCTGGTATTTTTGTTCGTTTTAATATTATTTAATGCTGAGAACAAAGTTTCACAAAAATATGTTGATAAAAAATTGTTAGGAAAGCCATCGCTAGATTTTTTATGTTGCTAAAAGTGTCAGGTAATCTGTTCCAAGAACTCAAAATTTCTTGCTCGTAGTTGCACTCTTCTTCATTATTCAAATGATTTTGTTCCAGATTTTCAAGTTTCAACCTTAAGTAGACAAACACATGAGTCCAAATGCTACCTTGAAAATCTGCAAGTTGCACCTCTAAATCGTCAATTTGCAGCCATTGGAAATCCTTTAATTCCAAAGTACTGTAAAAATGTGGTGGTAAAAATGCTCAACCACCATTTTTCTCTGGAATCTCAGAGGTGGATGGACCAAGGGAGCTTCCCCAGCCCTCTTTTTTAAGAACCCCTCATGAGAACTCCACCCTCAAGACCTAAGCAGGTCCCCAGGCCCCACCCCCTAATACCATCACCTTGGGTTTTAGGTTTTAATATGTGAGTATGAGGGACACATGCATTGTGCTCATAGCAGCAATTCAAGAATCAATCATGACCCCACCCAGTTGGGAGGCTGCTCCACTAGGGCTCCCCCACCTGAGGGTCCTTGTCATCCTGAGGGAGCTCCTGGTCTGTGGAAGCAGAAAGCTGAGCCACGTCCTTCAGAACAAGCTGATGACCTTGCAGAATGAGGTCTGCCCTTGACCTTGACCTAAGGCCTCTGGTTAATCCTGTTATTGTTCCTTATCATTGCTCACAGGTGCTCATTCTCCTGTTTGAAGACCTAGAACTGTTTTCTGCCCACAATGGTAGGTAGCTCCTTGTGTTTACTCAGATTTTATAGGTGTCAGTGGAATAAGTAGTCAGGCTCTATTTTTTTATGTTTGACGGTGACATGTCAAGGTTCATCCCTCTCTCTTTTCTTGTCCACCTGGGAAACAGAAGAGAGAGATATTAAACCCAGACGAGCCCCTCCCTTGAGCAGGATCCTCCCAGGCCCCACCACTGACCCAAAATAAAAACACGAACGAGTGTCCTTACCTGAGGACCCCATCAAGACTTACTTGCTGAAAAGCCTGCCCTGCTCCCAACAGACACCTCCATGAAGTGATAAACCAATTCAAGGTCCCTCTGTGTGTGAACATCATCGGGCTGCACATACATTGGAAGGTACAGTGGGTCCCTCTACTTCCCCCACATGGCGTCACCTGCTATTGGTGCTATGAGAGTGACGACAAGTCAGTGACCATCACCACCAGAGTCTTTCTTCTCTGCCTTTGGGGACACACTCCTCTGGGGCCAGATGTCTAGCACACACATGTCCTGCTGCTGACTGGGACCTGAGCTGTGTGGGGCTGAGCTGCACTGTTGAGTCAGCAGAGCCTCTGGTTAGAATCAGGTGACTTGGGTCAGAACATTTGATGTTTAATTGTTGTTTGGGCACAAGAGTGTCTGAGGGGCAGGCTCTGCGGTTTGTCCATATGAGAAAGTTGTCTCTGTTTACAACACATTTTTCTAACTCAGAGACTTTAGAGGTAAGTACAGATCAGGAATCCAGAGGTTCTCTTAGGGAAACTGTGACATGAAGAGGAAACCACACAGGAAACCAGTTAGAACCTCCAACTGCACCTGCTCCTGTGATGGTCCTTGTGTTCAGGGACCCTGAGTGCCCCCTGGTGGTCACAGCCTCTCCTGCAGGGAGGTTTGTGTCTGGGCTCACACTGACTTCCCCTCACTGTGTCTTGCACAGTAATACACTGCCGTGTCCTCAGACTTGAGGCCATTGATCTGCAGATAGGCTGTGCTGACAGAGGTGTTAATGGAGAAGACAAATCTTTCTGAGAAGCCCTGGGCATACGTGGGTTTCCCAGTATTTGTGTTGATCCAGCCCATATACTTTAGGCGCTCTTCTGGGGCCTGTTGCACCCATTGCATCCAGTAGCTGGTGAAGGTGTATCTAGAACCCTTGCAGGAGACCTTCGTGGAGGCGCCAGGCTTCCTCACCTAAGCCCCAGACTGCACCAGCTGCACCTGGGAGTGGACATCTGTGTAAATGAGACAGGAGTGGGTGGAAATCCTCCTTGACTCTCCCTGGTACCCCTCCCCCTCAACCCAGACCCTGGGGAGCCCCTTACCTGTAGCCATGGCCACAAGGAGGAGGGTTATCCAGCTCCAGTCCATGGTGAGGAGCTGTGCTGTGAGCACTTCTGTAGGGGATGGTGTGGCTGTGGGTGATGCCCTCAGGGCACAGACTTATCCATATTTAACCTAGTTTGCCTCCTCTCTTTTGCATATTCATGAGGCAGAGCATTTCATAGCTGAGTTCTTGACCCCACCTGAGAGAAGATAGATGGCATAGGGACGAGGCTCAGTGAGATTCTGAGGGTCCAACTCCTAATCCTGGTTGGAGGATGTGTGTCCCTTGCCGGGGCCTGAGCTCTGTGCAGACACAGCTCCTCCACTGAGTAATCAGCCCCCAAAGGACATGCTCCTCATTGTGGGCCCACCTTTAGGTGACATGGGGCCAGTTGTACCAGCTCTGGGCTTTGATACCTGAATGTCTTCCTGGATCAGTGTGTCTCCAAAATGCTGCCCCTAGTAAGGTAATAAACCCATCCCTGTGCCAACCTCTTACAATGCAGATATCCTGAAGCCATAGAAACACCCCCCTGTGTGTGGTTCTCATGTCTCATTGAGTTTGGTAAATGCTCTGATAGAGCAGGATATTCACAGTCACCTCAGCAGTAGTGTTAAACTTTCAGTTTGGATTGTTTGTATGAAGAGAGGAAGCCCCAGGCCTGAGAGGAAGTCCTTGCCCAGCTCCCTCTGCACCTGCTCCTGGAGCAGCAGCTGGTGTCCTGGGCCCTGAGTGTCCCCTGCTGTCCAGCCCTGGCTCTGCAGGGGAGGGTCCTGTCAGGCTCACAGGGCATTGACCTCTCAGTGTCTCTAGTCCAGTAGTGAAGGATGTGCCCTGAATAGAGATTGCTTTCTCAGGGACACTGTGGTATTTTGACGTCTGTGGACAACGTGACCTGGCCTTACTGAGTCCCAATGGTGCTGCAGGGAAACCCAAAACCAGGGCTTTAGGAAGTCAGCAGGGAGCCCTTCCCTGGAGTTGACAGATGCAGGGATACAGCCAACCCTTCCCTCATCCAAAAGCTCCTGGAGGCTCTCAGGCCTCTTACTAGTATGTCCTCAGGTCCCTCTGTTGAAGGTCCCATCTGCACATCCTGACATGTGCCCAAATCTCACTGCACTTCTATTTAATAAATCACACACACACACACACACACACACACACACACACTGTGATGATTTTATTTGCTATGAATCCACATTTGTCCCTCCTCCCTGTACATAGCACATGGGCAAGGACCACACATGGATTCTAGGCCTGGGTGTGACTTTCTCTGGAAGCCAATAAAATGCACCCAGGATACAAACACAGACTTTGAAGAGCAGGAACTTGTGTTCTAGCAGGTCCTGTGCACCCAGATGCAAGAACCGGTCAGGTTTGCTCCAGGGAGAGTCAGAGGTGGGGCTGGGTCACACTTTGCTGCAGGGGTGTGTTGCTGGGAGGCCCCTGGAGACCCCTCTCATGAAGCAGAGCACACAGCTCAGAACTGGGAGGAAAGGAGGCAGCAGCATTGTCAGCTGTCAGGTGAGGTTGCTCTCTGAGGTCACCTGGTGGGCATGGCCACATTAGACAGATGAGTGAGGCCAGCTCTGGGAGGCGCACCTTGTGTTCTCAGGACTCATTGTTCCAGGACAGGCTAGGGGTCTGTCTATTCTTGATGCTCCATCCTGATGGTTAACTTCCCCATGAGCACCCTCCTCCCCCTCCTCCCACGTGGACACAGCTGATGTATGTTTTTCTATCATCGATTTTTCACTCTCTCTATCCCTCTCTATCCCCCCCCCTAAAAACAAATAGTATATCAATTAATAAATAAAATATAGTGTATTCTCCCCCTCTCAATAAAGGAACTCTTACCCTTTGAGACAGTATGGAGGAACTGGAGAGTATCATGCTAAGGGAAATAAGCCAGTCAGAGAAAGAAAAATATCACATGATCTAACTTATAGGTGGAATCTAATGAACTAAATAAATGGATGAATGAAATAGAACCAGAGGCAGGGACACAGACTGAGGAATCTCAGAGGGAAGGGAGGAGAAGAGGACAGGCAAGATTAACCCAAGAACTTATATTCATACTAGAGGCCCGATGCATGAAATTCATGCAAGAGTAGGCCTTCCTTCCCATGGCTGCTGGCACAGGCTTCCCTCTGGCACCTGGGACCCGGGCTTCCCTCCAGCCACCAGCAGGCACCTGGGACCAGGGCTTCCCTTGAAGCCCCAGCTTTCTCCAGAAGGTCATCTGGAAGAACGTCTGGCCTAATTAGCATATTATGCTTTTATTATTATAGATTAGAGGCCTGGTGCATGAAATTCGTGCACTGGGTGTGTGTGGGGGGGTGTCTCTCTGCCCAGCCTGCACCCTCTCCAATCTGGGACCCCTGAGGGGATGTCCAACTGCCAGACATCGGGCTTAAACTGGCAGTCGGACATCCCTTTAACAATCTGGGTCTGCTGGCTCCCAACCACTCACCTGCCTGCCTGTCTGGTCTGATTGTCCCTAACTGCTTCTGTCTGCCAGCCTGATCACTCCCTAACCACTCCCCTGCCAGCCTGATTGACACCTAACTGCTCCCGTTCTAGCCCAATTAACCCCAACTTCCCTCCCCTACTGGCCTGGTCACACCAACTGTCCTCCCCTGCAAGCCTGGTCGCCCCCAACTGCCCTCCCTCCCCTGCAGGCCTGGGGGTGTTGTTGGATAGGGAACCAAATGAGGCCTCGAGGGGGAGCACATACTGAGGGTGGGGGATTCTAGCCAAACCAGCTTGATGGGATTCTTGCTAATAGTGACTGTGCAGAGATGGCCCTTCAAGCCTATAGATCACAACCTGGTTGAGAAGAGATTGGGAGGAGGCTGACTGAAGCTGGTCATGGAGAGGCCCTGGTCAGGAGTTGCTTAGGCCTTGGTGGGAGGTGCCCTGGTTGGCCACCAAGGCTAGGGCTAGAGACACCCCGTGGTGGACACAGTGGACCCAGTCACATGCAGGGCAGCTGTGGTTGTCCTCAAAGCACCTGGTGTCCTGGAGGCTCTGACTCTGCTGAACCCAGAGGTGGTGGCTCATTTCATGGGTTAATGCATCAGATTGTATTGGATAGTGGTTACAGTCTGGCCGGATTTTCACACAGATTATCAAGTGATCCTGGCATATGACACATTAAA
>NW_005872271.1:71852-76331 GCF_000147115.1 Myotis lucifugus | reverse complement strand
ACCACAAGGAAGGCTGCACCAAGGCTGTTCAGAGTGTGAGTAGTAGCCGACTGATTGGATTGGCCAGGGCCGAGGGCTCCTGACCCAAGAGAGCAGCCAGTGGAGCTGTGTGTGGACCAGAAGCAGAGGAAGGAAAGGGCAAACAGAACTGCAGCCTGAAGACAGGTGTGCACGCAGCCTTCAATGTCCAGGGTATAAAGAATGCGCGCCACCTGAGGGCAGTGGGATTGTGAAAGAAGACTCTCCCTGCAGGCTGCTGCTGAGCTGCCACTCAGGAGACATCCCAGGCCAGGACTACAGGGGCCATGGTGCCCTAGTGTCACCCTGAGCCTCAGGGCACCCTGACCCTGTGCCTTTCTGTCCAGCAGAGTGCTGTGCTGAGAAGACCATGGTTAAGTTTAGTTCTAGTCTGTGAGGAGCACAGTAGCGTGAGGACATGGAACCTGAGGATTTCTTGCAAATGTACAGTTTTCTTATTAATTACAAACTGGGGCTGTACCTTGTTACTTTGATATTTAGAATTTTTTGTGGTTATGAATTTGTGTGTGCAATCCAGGCGGGTTGGTACTTTTAGACAGTGGAATTAATATAACGAAAAGCCAAACCCAGCTGGTGTGCGTCAGTGGTTGAGCATTGACCCATGAACTAGAAGGCAAGGATCAAGAGAAATAAGGAAAGTGTCACTGAAAACTGGTGGGAAGGGGTCCCTGTTTCTTACATGCACATTCTCACAGTGTCTCTGTTCTAGAAGGTAACACCTTCCCAGGTCAGGAGGATCTGCACTTGGACACCTTTGGGGCCATTACTCACATGGTCACACTATGAATCACCATAGTCTGAAAATTTTGGGTTCCATTTATAAAATCTCTCAACACTGACAGTGAAGAGAGAACACCACTCACTGGGGGAGCCATGGTGAAGGTGTGTCTGTATGAGGAGCCTTCAATTCATTGAACCAAGACCCCTGTCTCAGTCCATCATCATCATCATCAACAGCAGCAGCAGCACCATAATTTGCTTACTTATAATCGTTCTAATATTCTATTGACATGTTTGTTACCCAGACACAATGAATTCTTATCAAATAATAAAAGCAGGCGTTTCCTCTTTAGATGTCATTGGAAATTGAAAAGACAATGGCCTTACCTACAAGGTGATACAAGGCCTTTCAAGTAGCCGAAGGTCTTGGATAGTGCAGAGATCCCACCCAAGACAATGGACCAAGCCCGCTGTACAATTCTGTGGTCATCATAACCACCACCATCATCGTTATCATCATCATTTGACAATTTATAATTATTTTTCTAATTTACTGTAGACGTTGTTGTACACACATAATTTACCGTTTATCTCAATGTTTGCTCAATTTTTATAATTGTTAAGTAAATATGTAGCTGTACTTTATTTTCTTTTCCATTTGATTTCAGAAAACTGAGGGCTCCTTCCTGCCTCTTCTCACTTGGCCTCATGTGGGAATCTGAAAAGGAACGTTGAGTCTCCTCTCCAGATGTCAATAAGAGGTTGAAACCACACAAGCCCCTGTAGGAAGAATTCCTCCCCTTCCCCACCACCTCAAATAAATAAAAGCCCTGAGTCAGTCTCCTTTCCTGGCTCCATCAGAGCAGGTCTGACTTCCTAAATGACTTTCCTGTTCTTCCCATAGATTTCAACTATGTGCACAGTAAACATTCCATGTTCTTTGGTGCGTGTATTTGTAATCAGCCTGGACATCTGTACCAAGTTACTGTGGGTTTCTCTGCCTCTGCCCGCTGTCACCTACTCTCAGTGCTATGAGTGTAATGACAATTTAATACCCACCAGGGTCCTTCTTCTCTATCTTTGGGATAACATACCTGTGGTGGCCACTGTCCAGCATTCAGGTGAGCTGCACTGTTAAGTAAGCAGAGACTTTTGTTAGATTTAGGTAACGTGGGTCAGCAAATTTTATGATTAACTGTCATTTGGGCAATTGTCCACGTGAAAAAGTTGTCTCTCTTTACAACAAAATTTTTAACTCAGAGACTCCAGAGGTAAGCACAGAATCAGAAAACCAGAGAGGCTCCCTGAGGGAAACTGTGACATGAAGAGGAAACCACACAGGAAACCAGCCCAAACCTCCAACTGCACCTGCTGCTGGGATGGTCCTTGAGTTCAGGGACCCTGAACACCATCTGGTGGTCACAGCCTCTCCTGCAGGGAGGTTTGTGTCTGACTTCCCCTCAGTGTGTCTCTCACACAATAATACACGGCAGTGTCTTCAGCTTTCATGTTGTTCATTTTCAGATACAGCATGTTCTTGGTATTGTCTCTGGAGATGGTGAAGCGGCCCTTCACAGAGTCTGCATAGTATTTCTGACTTCCATCATTCCATATAACTGTCACCAACTCTAGCCCCATCCCTGGAGCCTGGCAGACCCAGCTCATCCAGTATTTTCATAAGGTGAATCCAGAGGCTGCATAGGAGTGTCTCAGAGATCCCCCAGAAAGCACCAAGCCTCCTCCAGACTCTACCAGCTCCACCACACACTGGACACCTGCAAACACAAAGATGTCCTGGTCAGGAAACTCCCACATGTCCACTGTTTCTCTCACTCATACTCAGTGTCTCTCATTCTCTATAAATTACCTCTTAAAAAAGCAACAAGGAAAACCCAACTGAGCCCAAACCCCATGGTTAGTGGTCTGTGTTCAGTCCTGATCAGGGAATGGGAACACTTGAGGATCCCATGGCTGAGCTACTATCCCAGAGCTGCAGGGTCAGGGCTGGACTGGTTTTTATGAGCACAGGGGACCCTATATTCACATCTTCCTATTATATATGGATCTCTGGGGTTAGACATTGACATTAAGAACATTGTCTTAGAGCAGTGATGGCAAACCTTTTGAGCTCAGCCTGTCAGCATTTTGAAAAACCCTAACTTAACTCTGGTGCCGTGTCACATATAGAAATTTTTTGATATTTTCAACCACAGTAAAACAAAGATTTATATTTTTGATATTTATTTTATATATTTAAATGCCATTTAACAAAGAAAAATCAACAACAAAAAATGAGTTAGCGTGTCACCTCTAACACGCGTTTCATAGGTTTGCCATCACTGTCTTAGAGTCTTAAATTACACCCCACATCTGGGCCTGTGACCTCCCCATTGGATCCACCAGTTACAGGAAACCTGTACAAAAACCAAGGAGAGAAAATTTTCATAAAAAGAAAAATAGAAGATTAAAAATGTTAATGCCTTTGGCAGTCACCAGTCATGACAAACAAGAGAAAGCAACTCTCATAAAGCAAGAAAGAAGTAAAAGTGCAGGAGGCAGAAAGTTCCATCTGACACTATTTACCCTACAAAGTAATCAGAGGATAAACATTCCAGACTGTGAGCCTAGAGCCAGTGGACCAAGTATTATGGAGAGAGGAGTGCCTGTGTTGGTTTCAGGGAACCAGAAGCGTGAGCTATAGAGTCACAGACAGAGCTCCTGAGTCCTATTACTTCAGGGGAGTTTGGTGCTGGTGTAGCAGCTGCACAGACTCCTTTGTGGTGTTTATTCTGTAGACTCTCTTGTAAGGCCCATTTATATCATTGGTGGTGTAGATAAAACAGTCAAAACTAGGATGTTGTGGTGAAGATATAGGTAAAAATGAGACAGTAAGTTTAAGTTATGAAGATCCTGTGATTGGAAACCCGAGGTCTGCATGTGACCCTTCGGACCACTGTCTCATGTCTCTACATGATGGGAGTCAACTGGAACCTGGACCTGACTAAGTGCCACAATGGAGTGAAAGCTACCTGGGAACATGATAGGAGATTAAACAAGACAGAGGACACACACGTCCAGGGTTCTTGTTTCATTAGGTTTTTATCTCCTTGTTGTTTAGCCCATTCAACTTTTCTTTCCTCACTTTGCTCTGAAACAGCCCACATATTTCCTAGAATCATGAAGACACTTTGTTGAGAGTGTGCACAAGCCATTTTTGTGTTGATGTTGTACCTCACATCATTCCCGGGTTCCCTTTCTAGTTCTTTCACTTTTCTGGTGCAGTTTTTAGGGTTTTCTGTATACAAGATCATTTAAGTATAGAGCTAAAGAGAGACATTTCAACATGTTTCTTTCTGATTTATGTATTTTGTATATATTTTACTTGGGTAAGTATTCTGACAAAGACTTCTAGTTTTGTTCAATAGATGTACTCACAGGGGTGCCCTTGTCTTGGGCCTGATGTAAGAAAAATATATTTGAAATTTTCTCTGTGTAGCTGATGTCACTTTCTGGCTTCTCAAATGTAGCCTTTAATATATTGAGGTTCATCACTTCTACACCTAATCTGCTAAGAATTGTAATTCTGAAGCAATTTTCAAATTTAATGGCTTTTTCTATATCTATTTATATAATGTTATACTATAGCCTTTATTCTGTGGATGAGATTTATACACATTTTCTGGTTTACATACGTTGAACCACCCTTGCATGTTAGGACGG
>NW_005872271.1:38771-71657 GCF_000147115.1 Myotis lucifugus | reverse complement strand
TCAGGAAGGATTGATTAAAAAGTTATCAATTCTTTTTTTAAAAAAAGAATTTTGTGAGTTTATTGAGCCACACTGTCGACAAGTGCTGGGAAGCAGAATCTCAATGGATTGGGATAATGACGAGTTCATACCCTGTTTTTATAAATTACCATCAAAAGGAAAAGATGTAAGTGAGTTACATGAAATCCATTGGTGATAGATGAGGGAGGTAGGAGAAAGCAAAGCAGGGAAACCTCTGGGATTGGATAAAAAGTGACATGATGGACATATGCTTCTTTTACATAGATGGATACAGGATATTTTTTTTTATTTTTTGCCTTAAAATTCAAGTATAATTTCAAAAAAAAAATATATATATATATAATATATGCATGCATTTGAACCCAAATATTCTAATACTCTAGGCCATAAAAAGTCTACTTTTATTCTTCAGGTTTTAAAAAATATATTTTTATCGATTTCCAAGAGGACGAGAGAGGAAGAGAGAGATAGAGACATCAATGATGAGAGAGAATCATTGATTAGATGCCTCCTATACAACCCACACTGGGGATTGAGCCTGTAATCCCAGCATGTGCCCTGACCAAGAATCAAACCGTGACCTCTTGGTTCATAGGTCAATGCTCAACAACTGAGCCACACCAGCCAGGCTGTTCTTCAGTTTTCATGTACATTGTTTAGGTCATTAAAAACTTATGAGTTGCTATTCTTTGGAAAGCACTATACTTCTTTTTTTATTTCAAGAAAAAGGATCTTACATATAATAATATTACATGCAATAAATATGAATATTTCAAGAATAAAATGATTTTAAGTTTAATAATATTACCAAAACTGTACTAACATAGTATGATATCACAAAAGTTGTAGAAAATATTAAAAATATGCAAATAACAGGATTACTTCTGTCATATTCTAGTATATATATTTTTCCCCTTTGGCTCTATTTTTGTTTATCAGTTTATGTTGTTCATTATATTCCACAAATTAGTGAGATCATATGATATTTATCTTTATCCAACTGTGATATTTCGCTTAGCTTGATGCTTTTAAAGTCATTTTTGTCGGATATTAGTATTGCTACTACAGCTTTTTTTTTTCCATTTGTGATGAAAATTTTTTCCGAGCCCTTCACTTTCATCCTGTGTGTGTCTTTGTTTTGAGGTGGGCCTCTTGTAGACAGTATAGTTGGGATGTTTTTGTATCCTTTCAGCTACCCTACACCTTTTAATTGGAGCATTTAGTCCATTTATATTTAGGGTTATTATTGAGAGGTGCTTATTCATAGCCATTTCAATTCTGTATGGCTAGTTTTCTTTCTCAGTAATCTGTTACAGCAATCCCTTTAACCTTCTTGTAATGCTGGCTTGGTGGTGATGAACTCCTTTAGCCCTTTTTTTTTCTTGTCTGTGAAGCTGTTTATTTGACTGTCTATTTTGAATGATAGCCTTGCTGGATATAGTAATCTTGGCCTCAGATCCTTGCTTTCCATTACCTTGAGTACTTCGTGCCATTCCCTTCTGGCCTATAGAGTTTCTGATGACAAATCAGGTATCAGCCTTATAGGAACTCCTTTGTAGGTAACAGTTTATTTTCTCTTGTTGTCTTTAAGATTCTCTCTTTGTATTTAATTTTTGGCATTTTAATTATGATGTGTCTGTGCATAGGTCTGTTTGGGTTCTTCTTGTTTGGGGTTCTCTGTGCCTCCTGAACTTGTGTGACTTTTTCCTTTACCAGGTTAGGGAAATTTTCTACCATTATTTCTGCAAACACCTTCTGTATTCCTTTCTCTCTTTCTGGAACACCTACTATTCTAATATTGTTAAGTTTCACATTGTCCCACAGCTCACTTAAGCTGTCCTCCTGTTTTTTTAATTGTTCTTTTTTCTTTTTGGTTTTCTAATTGAGTGATATTTTCAACTCTGTCTTCTAATTCACTAATTTGATCCTCAGCTTCCTTTAATCTGCTGTGTATTCCTTGCAATGTGTTCTTAATTTGTGTTATGTCATTCTTTATCTCAGACTGTTCTTTTTTCATAGTCACTATATCTTTTTTTTATTCTATTGAGCATTTTTAACATCATTACTCTGAAGTCTGTTTCAGATAAATGTCTTATCTCTGCTTCATTTATCTCTTCTTCTGTAGAATTCACTAGTTCTTTAATTTGGGGGTTGTTACTTTGTTTCCTCATTTTGGTTGTCTGTTTGGGTTTGTGACTATGTATTAGGTAGATCCTCTACACCTCTCAATCTCTAGTTCAGTAAAGTGTTAAAGTCTGTTTCTGACTAATTGGATCAGGCAAAGACTCAAAGCCTCCAGAGACAGCCTCTGTCTACAGACTGATAGGATTCCAACTTGAATTGCCCCCAGGCAATTGTCCTCAGGTGTGGCAAGAGTTTTTTATACAGCATGGGGCAGTTGCTTCTGCCTGGAGTCTAACTGTTTCTTTTAATCTCTCTTTTTTTTTTTTTTACTCTTTTTTTAATATTTTAATAATTTTTATTTCTTAAAGTATTACAAAGAGTATTACATATGTCTCCTTTTTTCCCCCCCTTGACATTCCCCCGGCCCCTACCCCCCGCACCCCCCACCCTGTGTCTTGTGTCCATTGGTTAATCTTACATGCATGCATATAAGTCCTTCAGTTGGTCTCTTAATCCCCGCCCCAAACCCTCCCCAGGCTTCCCACTGTAGTTTAACATTCTGTTCAATGTTGCTCTGCTTCTGTATCTACCCCTGTTCATCAGTCTATACTGGTCCCCTTTATTTGTCCCAACCTCACTGGAGTAGTCTCAACCTCACCAGGGCCGTCTGAGCCTCACCAGGGCCGTTTCAACCTCACCAGGGCCGTTTCAACCTCACCGGGGTCGTCCCTACCACACCGGGGCCGTTTCAACCTGACCGGGGTCGTCCCTACCTCACCGGGGTCGTCCCTACCTCACGGGGGCCGTTTCAACCTGACCGGGGCCGTCCCTACCTCACGGGGGGCCGTTTCAACCTCACCGGGGCCATCCCAGCCTTACCGGGGAAACAGGAAGTTTGGCCCTCTGTCCCCTGCCGGCGGTTCCCCACCAGACAAAAATCTCCAGGGGTTCCTGGGGGGCTGAACATCCAGGCACTCCTGCCCTCCACCAAGTGCACAGACTGCCTGTCTGCTGTCCCCCAGCGCCCCACGAGAGACTGGAACCAGTGGGCATGTTTGTGCGCTTGCTGGTACAGCGGTTCCACAGTGCCGGCCCAGTCAGGCCCAACCCCGGCCTGCCCCGGACCCGACTCCGCCCCCCGATTGTGTCCCTCCCAGATGCAAGGAGCTGAAATCTGCAGCCTGCTGGGATGGGCTCTGTACTTGGTGCCTCTGCACATCCTACTCAGTCTCAATGCGCTTCTTTCTATGCAAGGAGTTGAAATCTGCAGTTTGTTGGGTTGGGCTCTGTACTTGGTGTCACATCCTACTCAGTCTCAATGTTCTTTCTCTCCTTCCAGTTGTAGAGCTTCCACTGGGCCAACTTTCCCATGGTTCTGTATGATAGGTGTTTGTCTGATATTTGGTAGTTTCGATGTTGTTGTGTGAGGTAGCATGCACAGGTCTCTTCCTTATGCCGCCATCCTGGTTCTCCTGGGTCTGCTTCTTGAGTGTGTCTCCCATGGCTGCGAGCAGTTGAAGTCTGCAATTTGTTGGGATAGGCTGCAAAAGCGCAGGTGGGTCTTTTTGTGCACCTGGCACAGCTTGGAGGGGATGTAAATTGATTAGGGCTGAGTCTCAGGGAGTCGCCATGGCGGAGCAAATAGCACTGGCTGAGTCTCCGTGGCCCCTTGAATCTCTGCCAGGGCTTTGTGTCCCCCAGTGCCGGCGAGCAGCTGTGCAACAGAGTCTCCCTCACTTTCTGATGGCTGCAAGGCCGTGCTGCCTCTCCCCGTAGGGTCTGGTGCCTCATGATCCCGCCTGAACCAGCTCAGTGGATTTGAAAGTTTGCATAAGCAAAGGCATTTCTACTTGTGAGTCTGGCACAGCCCAGATGGGAATGTAAATTGTGTAGGGGGGGTCACAGGGAGTCGCCGGGGGCGGAGACTCAGCGGCCCCTTGCCTATCCAGGACACCAGGACTTTGCTACCCCCAGTGCCGGCAAGCAGCGGAGCGCCAGAGCCTCCCTCGCTTTCTGACCGCTGGAAGGCCGTGCTGTCTCTCGCCTTGGGGCCTGGGGCCTCAGAGACCCGCCCGAACCAGCTCAGTGGATTTGAGAGTTTGTAAAAGCACAGTCATTCCCTCTTGTGCCTCAGGCACAGCCCGGAGGATAGGGCGGGTCACAGGGAGTCGCCAGCGCGGAGGAAATAGCGATGGCGGTGTCTCCGCGCCCCTCGCCTCCCCGGGACACCAGGACTTCTTGTCCCTCAGTGCCGGCGAGCAGCCGCGCGTCAGAGCTTCCCTCGCTCTCCGACCACTGCAAGGCCGTGGCCGCCTCTCCCTGTGGGAACTGGGGCCTCAGAGAACCGCCCCGAGCAAGCCCAGAGGATTCGAGGGTTCATAAAAAACCGCGAATCCATTTGCAGCCCGCGTGGTGTGTGACTGCGTACCTCTGGTTTTGGTGCCTCCGTAGCTCCCACTCAGTCTCACTGCGCTTCTTTCTTTTCTTCCAGTTGTAGATCTCCCACTGGGCCAACTTCCCCATGGTTCTAAGTGGCGGTTGTTTACCTCATAGTTGATAGTTTCAATGATGCTGTGAGAGAGCTCTTTTAATCTCTTAAGTGGCCTTAGGGAAAGGTGTTTTCCAATAAGGTGTGTCAACTGTCTTCCCCCAGGCAAGGCAGATGTCTATGTGAAAGATGTCTTCTGCTGTGTGAGGGAACGACTCAGCCCAGGAAACTTGGGGAGTCTGCCTTCTGAGCTCTATCCCCTGAGCCTTCAGTCCTGGGTTCTGCTCTCACAGCTCTAGTTCACTTCACCCTCCCTTTGATAGAGCACAAGGTGGGTGGCTCCTCGGGGTATTTTTGTGCATTGACCCTTTAATAGGGGGCCTGAATTTTCAGCTGCCACTCCCTGGAAGACAGCACCCCACTGCTTTTTACATCTAGATGTTATATGGGTAGCCTCTCAGTTTGGTGCTCTCTCCTGGGGAGCCCAGTTTTGGGATTAGATCCCAGAGTACTTAGTGGTGCCCCCCCTTCCTCAGATGAGATATCTCTCCGGGACTTCATTTGCCATCTGTGGGTGTCTGGCCAATCCTTTCATGCCTTTGCCCCTTCTGCCAGTATCTATGCAGTCTCCACCTTTGGTCCTTAGGTATCAGGGTTCTCTCCTGTGAGTTTTCCATTGATTATTCATGAAGCTTTTCCATATTTCACTTGTAATCCTAACTTGTTCCTGGGAGCATGTCTATGCAGCATCCTCCTACTCTGCTGCCATTTTTAATCTCTCATTAATTCTTCTTTGAAGTTTTGCTGGACTTCACCTTTCCATTCACTTGGTCATTGGCTTTTATTTGTTAGAAGGTTTTCACTACAACCTCAATTATTTTTTTTTAAATTCATAGCAATCTAGCCAATTTGGGATCCATTTCCTAATCTGAGCTCCTTCCAAGAGGACTGAGAAATACTACTGTTGATCTTCACAGGGTGTGGTCAGTGTCGAAATAATGGTTGTTTTCAGGCTATATGTTTATTTCAGGTGCCATCCAAGACAATGAAATATAACCACATTTTCTTATATAGGATTCATAAAGTAAAGTGTGTAATTCATGAATGGTTTTGTATCACTGCTCATGTATGAATGCATGTCTTTTTCAAAAACGAGTGTGCAAGTGTGCGTATGTATGACTGTCTATCTGTTATTGTGTTTGTGACTGTGTTTGTAACTGTGTGTCTCTTACACAGTAATACAAGGCAGTGTCTTCCATTGTCATGGAGCTCAGCTGCAGGGAGAACTGGTTCTTGGACATTCTCTGGAGATGGAGTTTCGGCTCTTGAGAGAGGACCTGTAGTATGTGTTTCCATCAAAATTTATGTGCACCATCTATTCCAGCTTCTTTCCTGGGGCTGATGGGTCCATCCAGTCTTAATCACTGGTTGTGATGGAGAATCCATAGACCACACAGGTGAGGGAGAGGGTCTGTGAGGGTTTCACCAGTCCTGGGCCTGGATCCTGAAACTGCACCTGGGACAGGACACCTGTGGACAAGGAGCATCAGTCCTGTCAGTCATGTACAGTCACAACAATCCCATGACCACGTCTGACCCCTGAGACCCTCACCTTGGGGGGCTGTCACCAGTCACAGGAGAAGACCCAGAAGTCTCATCTTCTTCTAGACCACAGATCTGTCTTCCCAGAGACCTCAGCCCTGTGGTAGGGGAGAGATGTAAGCCTGCAAAGCCAGTTGAGGATTTACTCTGGAGCTTAAACAGAAATTTGCATGTGGGTCGCCTTTGCTATAAGTGTAGGGCCTGAGGTCAAGCTGCCCTGGTAATTCTGGGATCTCTGTATGTCAGGGCCACCCTGTCAAGGTTGAGCCGGGCTGAGGCAGGGAGGTGGGAATTGAGAAAAGAAAGAAAGACAAGAAAGCGGGATCGGAAGGACTCCAGTTCTCGAGGAACTGAAGTGAAGTTTATTAGCCACACAATCTTATTTATACACAACACACTGAATAGAAGGTCTGTCAAGAGGAATGTATTCTTTGTTCCTCTTAATCTCTAAGGGAGAGACACAGCAGAAGGACAAGTTCTCAGTACAGCATATCTCAGTAAATAGTTACAGACTTCTTGGTAAGCCATGAAAGGCTGTCCTCATTCTACAAAGGTTGCTCTCATTCTACTGATAATCATCATCCAAACAAGTCTGGGAAAACTGTGTGGGTAAGGGTCCCAGCCTTGCTATCCCCTTCAGGTGCAAGGACCTTGTCAGCTTACATCTGGCCCTCAACAGATCCCCCTTCTTTGTTTTTTAGGCGAAGTTCATGTTTCATTGTTAGACAGTTTTTTTTTATGTGTACATGTCAGCAGTAATATTTCAGTTCTGGATGGTGGACAAATGGTGGCAATGCAGGTCTGACCCTCTCTGGTTTGGTCTTGGGCAACCTGCAGCGATGCACAGCCGCTGACTGTTAGCATGATAAAGCGTCGTCACCATCTTCATTTCTGGACTGCTTCTGTTCTCTTTGTCTCACGGGGCCACTGCTATTCTGTGGCTGGAGCAGTTCCATCAGTTCCTCTCTGGAATCTGTTGTTGCAGGAATTCACATGGACTTGGAGTTGTTTTCTGAAAATATACAAATGTATTCTTGACCAAAAGTTAATAATTATTTTTGCTCAAATGAATTTCCTTTGGCTTATTTTGACACCACGTATGTTTTTTATGGGTGTCTTGCTGTTAGCATTACAAATGAAAAAATTTTTCTAGATGTAAATTAGTTACAGGATATTTTTCCTTACATGGTATTTTTCCACTATCTTTCCACTATCCCCCCTTTTTGTTTTTTAATTATTAGGAGGATTTTTGGAAAATTTATAATGCAGTCTAGATAACTTTAAATTTTAATTTTTTGTACAAAAATATGATTGCTTTAGGTTATTGTATGTTAAGCAATTTTTCCATGAAATGATAATTTTGGTTAATACTTCTTAAGCTAATTTTAATTAATCTGAAAACTTGACTACTATTTTACTGTTAAATTTAATACTCTAATAACAATCTTAGTTTACACTGTAAATATTAATGGAAAGGATTATTTTGCATCCTTGAGAAGGCCCTGAGCATTCCTGTGTTAAGCTGGATTTCGATATAGGGTAGCTGCTGTTAGCCAAGTCTCTGTTTTCTGGGTATCAATCTCGGCTGGGCTAAGTCTCTTTCTGTTTTCTGGGTCCTGATCTGGGCTGGGCATGGGAATTGAGAAGCAGCCATGGGGGCAGGAGACCTCCCTCAGAAGGGGCGAGTCTTCAAGCCCCTGCATAGTTGGGGGGTGAGCATCTGTGCCCCACCTCTGTTGACCCCCAAGTTTTCCCCTGAGGTTCCCTGCGACTCTGCCTGTCTTAGGTCATTCCTCCCTGAGGAATCTTACCCGTCATTGACTAACCAGCCATCCTCCAGGGCCAAGCAGGGTGATGTGAGGTTTAGTTCTGTCTCCTTGGTAGCGTATGCCCCTGTGGCCTCCATTCCCAGTAACTGCCTTGGGATCCCCTCTCCTGCTGGCGAGGCCCCGGCATTGATCATGGGGAACCCAGGTTTCTTCTCTAGAGAGGGCCCAGCTTACACTATTGGGCAAGAGACAGATCTATGGTACCAGCCACCATGAGGCTTTAACCTTAGCATAAACAGAGAGCTTAGGTAACAGCTGTGGGCAATTGGAAGAGGGACCCCCTTGGTAAAAAGGGCAAGAGAGGTCGATACAGAATGCTTAAGTGCCTTCCACACAGTGGAAGGGATTAAATCCTTATTAAACTGCTGCCAAACATTTAAAGAATTACTTTGTAAGTTTGTTTGGGATAAATGCACAATATGCCATTGTAAAATATTAAAAATTATTAATGAGCTTTTGTAGAATAATATCATGTAAGGATATTCTTTGCTCTAGGCCATGGCAATTCAATTTTAAACTGGCTGTCAATTTCTTTTTGTATAGACAAGCTCTTAGTTATATTTTCTGTACCTCTCCCAGGAGCAAGTAGTGACAGTTCCCTACTTCCTTGCCCCACCTATGTTCCTACTGGATACTATATTAGGTGGGGGATCAGCCCACGTAAGGGTTCTTACCTATGAAGGGTTAGGAGCATAAGTCTGAAATACTTCTATATTTGCCCTAGGTAATGTTACCGTACAGATGATTACTGCTAGGATGGCAAGAAAGACATTCTCAGGCATCAGGCGTCTTCTTTACCATGCCCCAGGCGGTCTTTGGGCTGTTTGTTGTCTGGCTCATCCTCCTCCTGCTGGGTTATACTTGGAGAACTTCAATTTAAAAAAAAATCTTTTTCTTTTACACTAAGTAATCTATAGGTTACTTCTTGGATTGATAGTGCCGTAAGGCTATGTATATTAAGTCAAAGTTATTAAATATTTATGGTGATTGTACTTATTTTTATATTTGGTATTTTAACAGCAAATCATTAGATTATTTTATAACTATTAGTGGAAGATACTTCAAAATTTTAAAATTTCTTTTTTTTATTAAATTTAAGATAATATTTTTAAACAACATTTCCTTTTGGTTTATTTGTATATACAGAGGGATTATGGGAAATCTTTAGGAACTTTTTTAGAAGAATTTACTTTACTAAGATTTAATTGCTTATAAAGATACTGGCTTCTTATGGTAGGTGCTTTTATTAATAAATTTAGTAAATTTAGTAAAGTTTTATGTCTGATTTACGAGGTGTAAACACTGCCTATCTCTAGCCTAATTTAAAATGTAACAGCGAGGAGCTTTTGTTATTTTAAATTACATCTTAGAATTCTATTTCTGTATTTTAAGAAATATTAAACAAAATAACTTGTTTTTCCCTTTCTTAGAGGCAAAAACTTAAAATATATATTTATTAATATTTATTTGATAAAGCTTTCTATGTGATTTCAAGTATATTAAATTGGCAATATTAAAAAAATCCTTTAAGAAGAGAGAATAAACTTTTGAAAACATTTCAGGGCCCATGAAATGTCCTAAAGTCATTTTTTGGTTATAGTTTTGAAATCTAACTTGAAAGACTATTAAATATATTTGTGTATATATAATTTAAAGATTATATACCTTTTATAATTATTAAGAGATATCAATTAAATTAAAACTGTTCTTTGTATTTAAAAATTTTGGTTGAGATTATAGAATTTATCCTCTTTTTTCAATTAGATAAATGTTGAAATTTTACTATAATTATATGATTTCTCCCAATTTATTTAATCAGAACTTTAAACTCTTAGCTGGTAAGTTAAATATTTAGCATTTCTTAATCAGTAACATTTTTAAGAATAAACTTCAAGATATAATCAATAGATTTCATTATGTCCTTTAGATTTTTTGTGAGGGAAATTTAGATTAATATTTTAGAATTTTGTTATTTCAGAATATCTAATTTAATTTAGCAAACTCCTAAATCCTTGGGCTGCCATTGACTGGAAACAGGTAACCATTAAAAATGCAAATTAGATACGTTTTTTCTACCAAGGATGGGAAACTGGGAAGCAAGCCTCTCTTTTAGAAGTTGTTACTGGCAGGAAATTTTTGGCCTACCTGCTCTGTTGGGGGAAGGGAGGCTAGCCCTTCCTCCATTAGAAATTGCTTTGGGAAGCCAGCCTTAATTAAAGGGCATAGCTGTCTTTTACCTGGGCTACTTAGATTTTTATAATTAATATATTTCAATAATTCTTGAGATTTAAATCTAATTTATTATTTTAAGGCATATTCTTTAGCAGATTTTTGTAACAGAGATAATTTTACTGAATTTCCTTTTTGGCCTTGAAGTTAACCTTTTAACATCCTTTATTAGTATTTAAAAATTGTTCTTTATTATGGAAATGCCAATCCTGCTGCTAGAATCTAGCCAGCATCTTTTTTCCTTTGGGTCAAATTTGCCATTTTTCTTAGGAAATAATCAGTCTTGGGTTTTATTTTGTATATTTGTAAAGAGATTTCAGCTCAAAACTCTATCTAAATGTCCAAAATTGGACTATGCGTGCATTAGTTCCAAGCGTGTTTTCTCTTTACACGTGCACAGAAATCCCAGACGTATTTTTAAATTTCAGATCTGGTGGCATTTGCTGTAGCTGTATCGGAAGTGCAAGGAAATGATTATTTCTTCTCTATGTGGGAGGTTTTAAATCCAATGATATTTTGTTTATTTCAGTAGGCAAGGGCAGCACCCAGGGCAGACAGAATGTCTTATTCCTATGGATCCAAGGTCCAGCCCGGTACTTCCAGGGGTTGCTCGGAATAGCTCTTTGTATCTATTTTGCTCTCTGGGGTAGGCTGGGTGCTGTGCAGCCTGCTGGCCTTGAGATGGCATAGGGACAAGAGGGTAAATAGACAATGCCCCTGCTATTTGCTGTGGCTGGGCTGGCCCCTTTTGGTAGTTTCCCGACTGGTGTTGAGGCAAAGAATTTCCCTGGATATCTGTCTTAGATTTACACTCATTTGTCCAATGTTTTCCTTTTTTACATTTAGGGCATAGTCCAGGTTGTTTGGGACCTCTGCCATTTCCTTTATTAACCCCTTTATTAGAAGGACACTGTTTTGCTATGTGTCCTGTTCCTCCGCAAGTGTAACACTTGTGTGTTTGACTTTTCCCTGTGCTAAATTGTTGCTGAAGAATTCCTTCAATGGTGGTTCCCTTTAATTCGGCCGCAATGGCGACTCCTTGTATATATGAGGGACCAATATCTGCGCAAATGCGGATATAATCTGAGAGAGTCCCCTTTCTTTGATAGGGCCACAGTGCAGCTTGACAGGCAGTGTTGGCGTTTTCATATGCCAACTGTTTAACTATTAACATGCCAGCCTCTCCATCCACCACTACTTGGCCAACAGCCTGTAATAGCTGAGAGACAAAATCCTGATACTTTTCATCTGGCCCTTGAATAATTTTTGAGAGCTCCTCTGTTTTCTGACCAGAGGTGGGTAACTTTTTCCAGGCTCTGATCCCAGCTCCATTAATCTGTCCATAAGCTTTCTGGGGGTATTGAATTTGATTATGGGTATCAGCATAGACTCCTTCACCTACTAGCATTTCATAAGAAATATTAATCTGGGCAGCTCGATTACGAGAAGCTTGTTCCTTAGCCTTTTCATCATATTCTGATTTCCACAAGAGATAATCCCCTCCTGATAAACAAGCCTTGGCAATAGCTCTCCAATCATTAGGTGGGAGAGCCTCTGAGGCCATAGTTTCCAAGATGGTTAAAGTATAAGGGGAAGTGGGCCCATACTGAGCACATGCTGTTTTTAACTCTTTCAAGGTTTTAAAAGGAAGCGGTTCATAAGCACGCTCACGCTGTCCCATATGAGGGTTCACCTGCTCCATAACAGGGAAGGCGTGAATGCCTAATTCCTCACCACACTTTCGTGCCTCCTACAAAGCCATCTGGAGAGGGCAAAGTGGAACTGGTGCTGCACAAGGCAGCGGAGAGCGGCGGGAACGGCCCCCGAGGCTTCTCTTTTTCTTGCCAAGAAGCTTTAATGCTTCTAAAAAGTGTTCTAACACATCCTCCATATCACTACCCTCTTCAGTTCCAGCAGAAAAACATTCTTCCTCCTCTTCTGCCTGAACAATACCTGCATTATCATCATGACAAAGAGCAGCAGCTTCCTCAAGATCCTCCTCATCTTGAGGAGTTAAATTGTCTTTAAAAGTTACATTATTCCTTTTTAATATACTGTCTTTTTTAGACCCCTGTTTCGTGCTATCACACTGCTTCTCCTTTTTTTCTGGCTTAAGAGATGGTTGATTATGGTCATGCCTGGGATCCAAACAATCCCGTATTAAATTCCATAAGGAAATACAGACCTCCTGAATGAATTTTAAAATTTTTTCTACTTGCTTGTCATTAACCTTAGTTCCTTTACTGTTGAGCATAGACTTTAACATTTGGCCATAAAGGGCATTTTCTCTAGATTCTAACTGTCCCATGCTTTACTCCCGACTATCAAAAAATTTCTCCTCCCTTACCTTAACAAGTGCACTCTTTATCCGTCGTATTTCCAAGCCCAACGGAGTTTCTCACCGTCTTTTTTCCAAGTTCCTCAGTCCCGTAGCTCGGGAGCCATATTTGTCAGGGCCAGCCTGACAAGGTTGAGCCAGGCTGAGGCAGGGAAGTGGGAATTGAGAAAAGAAAGAAAGACAAGAAAGCGGGATTGGAAGAACTCCAGTTCTCGAGGAACTGAAGTGAAGTTTACTAGCCACACAATCTTATTTATACACAACACACTGAATAGGAGGTCTGTCAAGAGGAATGTATTCTTTGTTCCTCTTAATCTCTAAGGGAGAGACACAGCAGAAGGACAAGTTCTCAGTACAGCATATCTCAGTAAATAGTTACAGACTTCTTGGTAAGCCATGAAAGGCTGTCCTCATTCTACAAAGGTTGCTCTCATTCTACTGATAATTGTCATCCAAACAAGTCTGGAAAACTGTGTGGGTAAGAGTTCCAGCCTTGCTATCCCCTTCAGGTGCAAGGACCTTGCCAGCTTACATCTGGCCCCCAACATCTGTAAGGCCATTTCTTCCCTTGACCTCACTCCGCATGTAATAGTCAGGGACAGGGGACCAGCTGGGTCATGAAACACATTGAAATTAGGTTAAAGTATGGCCTAAACTTTCTGAGCATAAGAATAAATGGTGGACTAGAAGAGTAAGTTACACATTTAACTTTTCACAAATCTTTCAAACAGTTGTAAAAGGGATTAATGTTTGTTCAGACCAATGCTGAATCTCAACAACCTAGTGTATCTACAATTTCCAAATTTTTGAATATAGTTTTATAAAATTATTTTCTACATTTATGCAAAAATAAAGGCAGTCATTCTCAATATCTTATATCTTAATGTAGACATTACTTTGACCTGTGAAACAACCTCCCAAGCACAGGCAGGTGGGACATTCTTGGTTCTTGATGCTGGGAAATTTGTGAATGTGTCTACAGCTTCCTTTGCAAACTCTTCTTTTATGCAAGCCCATGGCCTATTGCAGAGTACTGAAACTGATTACATCAGAAGTAGTCATGGCTTTAAGTAGAGAAAAGACAAGAACTAACAGTAGAATCATTCATATGTTGAAATGATCATGGAAGGAGATTGACCTGTTTTTTCAGTCTAGTGTTTCCAGTGATGTCAGGTTCAGAGGGAGGTTAGTTAAGAGAATTCCTACCATATAATATCTAATTGGAAAGGAAACTTTAACCCTGAGAGAAATCTGTCAATCCCAACCTCCTTCTGTCCTTTCCATGGAGGGTCACTGTGTTCAGAGGGTGCTGGGTTCTCCCACAAACATATAACTACCTTAATGCATAATGTGTACATTCTCCCATCAGACAAATGATTTGGAAATACATTCTTTATGTTTGTATTTTCATTTGAACAATGGAATTGTTGATGGCATAAATGCCTTTTAATTTAACCAAGGCTAATTTAAGTATATGTTCTTTATTGGGACCTGTTTTGGGTAATTTTACAAAGAACTTTCCAGAAAATGTTGAGTTTCTACTGTCCATGTGGATAGGCTACAGCAGCCACAGGGACTGGAACAGGTTCTGGTACCAGAGGGGAGTGCTGCTTGGAAACTGCCCATAAATCTGGAAGTGACAGTGGAACTAGGTAAGGGGAGGAAGCTGGACTTGTTTTGAGTCACATGACAGAAATGTGCCTGATGCTCATGGTCAAAGTGTTACTGGACATATGGGTTTAAAGGTTCCTCCAGAGAAGGTCAGGAAGGAAGTGTAGGGCATGATAGAGACACCTTGTATCATTGTAGGAAATACCTGAATAATGATGAGCAGGAGTTTGTTAGAAATAGAAATGTTAAAGATCATGCAGGCAGGGATCAAGAGAAATAAGGAACATGTCATTGCAAACTGGTGGGAAGGGGATCCCTGTTTCCTACATGCACATTCTCACAGTGTCTCTGTTCTAGAAGGTAACACCTTCCCAGGTTCAGGAGATTACCACTTGGACACCTTTGGGGTCCTTACTCACATGGTCACACCATGAATCACCCAAGCCTGAAAATTTTGGATTCTATTTATGAAATCTCTCAACACTGACAGTGAAGAGTGGACACCCCTCACTGGAGGAGCCACAGTGATGGTTTGTCTGTGTGAGGAGCCTTCATGTCATTGGACCAGTACTCCTGTCTTATTCCATCCTCATCATTATCATCATCATCAGCAGCAGCAGAAGTACCACAATTTGCTTACTTATAATTGACCTCATATGCTGTAGACATGGCGTTTATCCACACACAATGACTTTTTATCGAATAATAAGAGTAGGCATCTCCTCTCTTGATGTCATTGGAAATTGAAATAACAACAGCCTCATCTTAAATTGATACAAGGCATTGCAAGCAGCTGATGACCTTGGATAGAGGAGAGATCCCACCCAATACAATGGACCAAGTCCTCTGTACAATTCTATGATCATCATCATCATCATCATCATCATCATCATTATTACCACCAACACCACAACACCACCACCATTATCATCATCATTTGCCAATTTATAGTTATTTTTTCAGTTACAGTAGACGTTGCTTTTGTACACCCACAATGACCGTTTAACACAATGTTTGCTCAATTTTTATAATTTTTAAGTAAAACGTGTTGCCACGCTTTATTTTCTTTTCCATTTGATTGTGGAAAACTTATGGCTCCTTCCTGCCTCTTCTCACTTGGCACCACGTGGGAATCTGAAAAGGAACAATGGGTCTCCTCTACAGAAGTCAATGAGAGGTTGAAACCACACAAGCCTCTGTAGGAAGAATTCCTCCTCTTCCCCACCAGTTCAACTAAATAAAATCTCTGAGCCAGTTTCCTTTTCTGGCTCCACAAAGCAGGTCTGACTTCCTAAAGGGCCTTTTCTGTGCTTCCCATAGATTTCAACTATGTGCATAATAAACAGTCCATGTCCCTTGGTGTGTGTCTTTATCATCAACTTATACATCTGTACCAACCTGTTGTGGGTCTCTCTGCCTCTTCCTGGTGTCACCTACTCTCTGTGCTATGAGTCTGATGACAATTCAATACCCAACACCACTGGGGTCTGTCTTCTCTAACTTTGGGTTCACATACCTGTGGTGGCCACTGTCCAGCATTCAGTTGAGCTGTACTGTTAAGTAAGTAGAGTCTTTTGTTCGATTTAGTGCAGCGGTTCTCAAACAGTGGGTTGTGACCCCTTTGGGGGTCGAATGACCCTTTCACAGAGGTCGCCTAAGACCATCGGAAAACACATATATAATTACATATTGTTTTTGTGATTAATCACTATACTTTAATTATGTTCAATTTGTAACAATGAAATTGGGGGTCACCACAATGTGAGGAACTGTATTAAAGGGTCTCGGCATTAGGAAGGTTGAGAACCACTGATTTAGGGGATGTGTGTCAGAAGATTTTATGATTAACTGTCATTTGTGCGCAAGAGTGTCTGAAAAGGACTCTCTGCCTATTGTGCACGTGATAAAGTTGTCCCTGTTTATAACAGACTTTTCTAACTCAGAGACTTCAGAGGTAAGTGCAGAGTCAGGAACTCAGAGGTTCCCTGAGGGAAACTGTGACATGAAGATGAAATCACACAGGAAACCAGCCCAAACCTCCCACTGCATCTGCTGCTGGGATGGTCCTTGTGTTCAACTACCCCGCGCGCCCCCTATAGTCACAGCTTGCGCTGCAGAGAGGTTTGTGTCTGGGCTCACACTGACTTCCCCTCACCGTGCCTCTTGTTCACAATAATACAGGGAATTGTCCGCGGCTCATTTGCAGGTCGGCAGTGCTTTTGGAATCATCTCTGGAGATAACGAATCTGTCTTTCATAGATGCAGTGTATTCTGTGGTGTGACCTTTGGCTTTGTGGATTGGGTCTAAACCGGCAGTTGGACATCATCTAAGGGTTCCTGGATTGGAGAGGGTGCAGGCTGGGCAGAGGGTACCCCCTGCCCCCTTGCATGAATTTCATGCACTGGGCCTCTAGTGTCAGAATAAAGACAGAGCCCCTTTTATGATCATAAATACAATCCCTTAAACTAGACATAGAAAAGGCCTTCCGTGAGCTCTGTTGCTGAGCCTTGAAGTAAAGGTAATTTAAGATGGAGCAGGAAATTGTGTCTTTAACTCTCCAACTGCTCCTGGGCTGGGCCCTGTGCTGGTCCCTAGCGCCCCCTGGTGTCCTAAGTGCCCCCTGCAGCCCAGCCCTTCTGCTTCCCTCAGGGAGGTTTGTGTCTGGGCTCACACTGACTTCCCCTCATTGTGCCTCTGGTACAGTAATACACAGCTGTGTCCTGGGCTCTCAGGCTGTTCATCTGCAGATATAGCGTGTTCTTGGCATTGTCTCTGGAGATGGTGAATCGGCCCTTCACAGAGTCTGCGTAGGATGTGGTACTTCCATCACCATTAATATATGAGACCCACTCCAGTCCCTTCCCTGGAGCCTGGCGGACCCAGGTATTCCAGTAGCTACTGAAGGTGAATCCAGAGGCTGCACAGGAGAGTCTCAGAGACCCCCCAGGCGGCACCAAGCCTCCCCCAGACTCCACCAGCTGCACCTCACACTGGACACCTGCAAACACAGAGACACAAGGTGGGCTGAGAATCACATGGAAGCAAAAACAGGCACAGGCACAGGCACAGGTCTCAGCGTTCCCCTCTCGTGAGAATGACCTTGAAACATGATCAGGAGGAAAACGCAGCTTGGCACCCAGTCCATGGTGGAGCCGCTGGGGTCCTGTCTCAGGCTTTTGGGTTCTGGGTGTCTCCCCAACGTGCTCGGCAGGGCCCCCTTTTATGAGCAAGAGGAGAGACCCATTTGCATGGAGTCTGGGTATAAGGGTGCAGCTGGGACCCTGGGCTGCATGCCTGACCTTGTCATCCTAGGGGCGACACCAGATGGGAAAGGACTCAAGCGTGCTGGTGACAAGGAATCCCATCCTGACCATCCCTCCCTCCCTTCTTTCCTGAGACCCATCACCCTGACCCCATGCCTTTGGGGGCAGCTTCCAGGATTGAGAGTCCTCCATCCTTGGGGTTTTGATGAGGACCCAGGGGTGCTGCCCCAGGATGTTCTGTGGATGGGGCTTCCTCTCATTCTCCTTCACCCGCCGTAAGCCATGTTGCCTTTCTGGGGATTGGGAATGAGAACTTGCATTGGAAAGATGCTTTTATTTTGAGACTAAAGATTGTCTCCATTATATTCCACAATCAGCTCTTCCATAAACCTCTCATGTGGACATGTGATGGGGCAGGAGACGCTGGGTTGGACGCTGTGGTCACAGTCTCCATCTCAAAACTGCTGTCCCTGTGCCAAGCATACAGCTGCCTTCTCAAAACCACACAATTCACTCAACTTCCCTGCTGTACATGTGCAAAAGTCCTGTTTCCCAGCCTCTCAAATTGGGAGAAGTTCCATCATTCACAAAAGGAGCTCTTGCTGGTGTTGCTTAATGGTTGGAGCGTCAACCTGGGCACCAAAGGTCTCAGGTTCGATTCCCAGTCAAGGGCACATACCTGGGTTGCAGGTTCACTCCCAGCCCCTGCTCAGGGGCAATGGGGAGTCAACCAATCCATGTGCCTGTCTCACATCCATGTTTCTCTCTCCCCCTCCCCACCTCCCTCCCTCCTTTTCACTCTCTCTATCTGAAAAGCAATGGAAAAATATCCTTGGGTGAGAATAAAAAATTAAAAAGGAACATGTTGGCGTTTGGAAGCAAAACCCTGGGTAGAAATTGAGGCACCAAGTCGTCCTTGGGGGCAGGTGAGCCCCTCCTTTCTACATGTCAGAGGGGCCACCTGCAGGTTAGTCCTCAGCTCTTCTTCTGGGGGCAGCCCCGTCCCACAGCTTCTCCCTCTGCCCCATGCAGCACAGGCCCCCGCCAGCTCAGCTGGACTCCCTGGGGGTGAGGCCCCCACTCCCCCACTCGCTTTGCCCCAAGAGGAGACCATGCCCACCCCAGGTCTGAGCGAGGTCACCTACCCCAAAGCCAGGGGGCCGAGTGCCAGTTCCTGAGGGAAACCACGGTCCTGGTGTGGGGAGGGGAGACCTGCCCTGTGGACACAATTGCACAGCTGCACTAAGCAAGGCTCATCCATGAACTGCATCAGCTGCCCACACAGTGCTGATGGATGAGGTGTGCAGGGCGGCTGTCTCGTCCCACAGCCCTGCTCTCTGCTCAGCCTCAGACCCAGCTCGCTCCTCCCCAGGCTGCTGGTTCAGAGACACTGGGTCCTGTTTAAAAGAAATGCAGAGATGAGGGGTTTTCAGGCCTGAGAGGAGGAGGGGGTGGGAGTCAGTATGCAATGGGAACTGGGCTTCTCCAGGCTGCAATCAAAATGCTGTGGAAGTGGGCACAGGCAGGTGATGGCCGCACAGCACAGCCAAAGTGCCACATGCCACTGACTGAGCACTTTGTGGAAGAAACAAGGTAGACACGTGCCCAGGGACTGACAGTCACCTTTCAGGGTGATCTGGTCAGAATTCCCTAACTGGGCCATTATGGGGGAGTCACCCCCAGGCCTTAACTTTTTAGTAAAAGGCTTCTCTTTGCCTAAAGCCAGTCCTGCCCATAGTTCTTGAGCATCAAGGTCAACACTCCTTTAAAACAAGCCCTAACCACCCTTTGAAGAGCACTCTTGTTAAGTGTCCTGAGATCCAACCCCCGCCTGCTCCCTCCCACCTCCATGCAGCCTTCCTTCCCTCCTCCTCAATCCCAAACTTGTCTGAGAAGCTGTGAGAGCAACTCTGACACTGGCATTCTCAGGGGCATCTGAGATTCTGCTTCCTTGCCACTGTCCTAGTTTTGGCTCTTAACAACTCTTAAAAAATTCTCCACAGTTTTGGACATGCGTATGTCAACTACTTCAACATGGTTCACGTATGTTGTGGGTTTTATGCCAATTCACTCACCAAGGAAAACCTGGAAACGTTTCACAGGGGGAGATGGGCACAGCTGGAGAGGCCTCCTTCCTAAGGAAGGGAACCTGACGTCCTTGACAACCAACAACAAATTTGTTTTCCCTCCAACACACAGGAACTCTTTAGACCTCATCCTGGTGAGGTCACAGGTTTTTAATAATTGTGTGCACTTCCCTCTCCACACTGAAAAGAAGCAGGTATGAACATATGTTGTAAATAAAGAAAAGACAATATGTTGATGTAAGAAATGTCCAAACATGGAGAGAATGTTTAACAAGCTTTGATTGGAGCCAGACTGACAACAGTTGGGAAGCAATACCTCAAATGTTCCAGAGAATAACTAGGTGCAGCTGCATTTGTGCATGTGAAGTTAAGGCGGGAAGGTGAGGAAGGTGACATGGGGGTGGGAGAGAGCGAGGCAGGGACTGGGTGACAGGACAGTTACCAGGAGGTGCTCTCCTGAGGGTGGTCATGCTGATGTCACAGGTATGTCAACAATGGACAGGAACAATGGACGGGGTTGCTCAAGGGACAGATGAGCCTTTTAGTAAAGAAGTGATAGGCCTGGGGCGGGCCCACCCCCAGGGCTGCCCAGGTAGGAATGTGTGATAAGAGTCTCCTGGGAGGTTCCTTTCAGTCCCTGGATTATGTCAGAATAAAGACAGAGCCCCTTTTATGATCATAAATACAATCCCTTAAACCAGACATAGAAAAGGCCTTCTGTGAGCTCTGTTGCTGAGCTTTGAAGTAAAGGTAATTTAAGACAGAGCAGGAAATTATGTCTTTTCTTAACTCTCCAACTGCTCCTGGTCTGGCCCATATGCTTGTCCTGAGCGCCCCCTGATGTCCTGAGTGCCCCCTACATCCCAGCCCTGCTGCCTCCCTCAGGGAGGTTTGTGTCTGGGCTCACACTGACTTCCCCTCACTGTGTGTCTTGCACAGTAATACACAGCTGTGTCCTCCATGGTCACGGACCTCAGCTGCAGGGAAAACTGGTTCTTGGACGTGTCGGGTTGATGACTAACCGACTTTGGAGAGATGGCGCGTACTCTCTGTACCACTTGGACCTGAAGTAGGTCCTTCCCAACCACTGGAGCCCTTTCCCTGGGGGCTGCCTGATCCAGTCCCAAGTGGCACTGTTGCTGGAGACACTGTCTCCAGTGATGGCACAGGTGAGGGACAGGGTCTGCTAGGGCTGCACCACTGTGGATCCCGACTCCCGCAGCTGCACCTGGGACAGGACACCTGGGACAGAAGGAAGCAACAAGGTTAATCAGTCCACATCTCTGTGAACACTGCTGTGAACCCCCAGGTCCCCAGACACTGACCCCAGGGGAGCCCCAGCATGGGAAGGAAGATGAGGAAGGAGACAGCCATGTCCCTGGGTCAGCCAGACTCAGCAGGCTCTGTGGCCCCAGTGGAGGCTGTATTTACACAGGAAGCCACGCCAGGCATTTGCCTGAGCATCACTCACTGATATAAGGCCCCAGGTGCGCACAGCCCACTGAGGCATGGATCCCAGTTCTGCAGCCAGATTTCTCCAGAGCCGGGTCCTTGGGCAGGTGGGACCCAAGGCAGGGGACACAGACAAAGGTGCTCAGAGAGGAGCCCCTGGGTGTGGGCGTTGTGGACCTTACACCAATTCCAGAGCCTGTTTACCAATATTAATTGATTAGACTTCATTCTTTCATTCATTCATTCATTCCACCAACACTGAGGGCCTGTGACACTCCAGTATCCCTCTAGGCCAGTGGTCGGCCAACTGCGGCTCGCGAGCCACATGCAGCTCTTTGGCCCCTTGAGTGTGGCTCTTCCACAAAATACCGACTTCTGCCCATGGGCCACGAAGTTTCAATCACACTACATGCGTGCCCGAACGTGATATTTTGTGGAAGAATCACACTCCAGGGGCCAAAGAGCCGCATGTGGCTCGCGAACTGCAGTTTGCCGACCACTGCTCTAGGCAACAAGGACAAATCAGTGAAGAAGACAGAGGCCCTGTCCCCGTGTCCTGGGGTCACACACCAGGTGCTTGTGTTATATCGCAAATCAGGGAGCTGGACAAGACGCCTAATAAGCCAATTAGTTAGGAGTCATCTTTATTGCATGCAGATTCAGAGCAAATTACCTCTGTCAAATTCTGAGCAAACACAGGAGGGAGTATTTCATTTTTATATCCTTCTAGTTTTTTGTGTAAGACAGCTTGTAACCTTGAGTACATATCATATCTATATAGACACCTGTAACCTTGGATGAACAAACACTTGGCAGAATATGTGAATTAATATCAGTATCAGTGTATCAGCCCCTTTAGATGGCTAGCTTGCAAGGTCAGACAGTTAAGTTTATCTTTTTCTATTACTTGAACTAAAAACAAAGTCATTCTATAGAATAAGAGACTGTCTTAAAGTGACAGAGTTTACAATGACAGAGTTTATAGGACCAGGGAATATCTAACAATAGCAGAGAATTTCAAACAGCAGTTTTATACAAGGTGGAGGTTACTGTGCTTCACTTGTGTCTCAGACACACACCATGTGGTTCCCAGAGCTGGGCAACTGGGGAACCTGGGAACAGAGGGCGCAGATGAGGGTCTTCAGCCCAGGGGACTCACAGGGGAAGGACATAGGCCTGGACTTGTGTTTTGCCTCCTGATGAGGTGTCCTCATGGTGAGCACAGGGAGCTGGGGACTAGAGGGCATCTCTGCAGGGAGCAGGGGCAGGAGCAGCCGAGACACCAAATGGCCAGGTGGATGCATAGAAGCTTTTCCTTCTAAAGTGACCCCAGTGGTTAGTCTGCAAAGAGCAATGGCTCCTGCCCTGGCAGGTGAGGCTCAGTGGATAGAGTGTCAGCCTCGAGAATGAAAGGTCCCGGGTTTGATTCTGATCAAGGGCATGCACCTCGGTTGCAGGTTCCCCAGCCCTGGTTGGGGTGTGTGCAGAGGCAACCGATCGATCTCTCTCTCTCCCACATCTCCCAGATGTTTCTGTCTGTCTCTCCCTCTGCCTTGCACTCTCTCTAAAAATCAATGGGAAAATACACTCAGTGAGGATTAACAAAAAAAAAATATTTTAAAATATAAATAAAAGAATGATGGCTCTGACAGGAGTCACAGAGCGAGGTTCTGCTTAGGGAGTTCCCCAGTGTAGGAAATAGGCCTCTGAGATCCACCCCCAGCAAAGTTTACTTTTATTGGAAAGGGTTACTGAGTGTCCCCAGGGCAAAGCGAATGCGGGAGGAGGGAAGAGGCTATAAGAACAAAGAACTGTGCACCTGAGCCAGGATCCCTTCCTCAAGTAGACAGTGTGAGGTGGAGACAACTCGAAAAGGCCTTGGCCCATTTTTTTCATGTAACCCACCTACGTCCCTCCTTTGATTGCAATGTATAAAAATATAGGAAAACCCGCCATTCTTAGGACCATTATCTCAGTCTGTGGAGGTTCTGCATCCTGGCATTTGTCAACAGTTTGGCTGAAATAAGCTCACAAAATTCTTTACAGGTTTGAATATGTTTTTTACGTTAACAGTACTAAGACGGGGTTTCCTCCTACCATGCCCTTCCTGTCCTGTTTTAATAAAATAAGGTTCCTTTATTTATTTAGTTTGTTTTGTTAATCCTCAACCAGATAGGAATTTGAGATCAGAGTCTCCCTTCAGTCACTGAATTTTGTCAGATTTACGACAGAACCTCCTTTTTTTTTTATTCACAAATACAATCCCTAAACCTAGACATAGGAAAGGGCTTTCTGTGAGCTCTGTGGCTGAGCCTGGGAGCAAAGTTAATTTAAGGCAGAGCAGGAAATTGTGTCTTTGCTTAACTCTCCACCTGCTCCTGTTCTGGGGACTGTACTGGTCTTGAGCGCCCCCTGGTGTCCTGGACGCCCCCTGCAGCACAGCCCTGTTGCCTCCCTCAGGGAGGTTTGTGTCTGGGCTCACACAGACTTCCCCTCACAGTGTGTCTCTCACACAGTAATACACAGCCGTGTCCTGGGCGCTCAGGCTGTTCATTTGCAGATAGAGCGTGTTCTTGGCGTTGTCCCTGGAGATGGTGAATCGGCCCTTCACAGCATTGGCATAGTTTGTGGTACTTCCATCAGGATTAATTTCACCAAGCCACTCCAGCCCCTTCCCTGGAGCCTGGCGGACCCAGGTATTCCAGTAGCTACTGAAGGTGAATCCAGAGGCTGCACAGGAGAGTCTCAGAGACCCCCCAGGTGGCACCAAGCCTCCCCCAGACTCCACCAGCTGCACCTCACACTGGACACCTGCAAACACAGAGACACAAGGTGGACTTAGAGTCACATGGAAGCAAAAACAGGCACAGGCACAGGTCTCAGCGCTCCCCACTCCTGAGAATGACCTTGAAACATGATCAGGAGGAAAACGCAGCTTGGCACCAAGTCCATGGTGGAGCCACTGGGGTCCTGTCTCAGGCACGTGGGTTCTGGGTGTCTCCCCAACATGTCGGGCCGGGCCCTCTTTTATGAGCAGGAAGAGAGCCCCATTTGCATGGAGTCTGGATATAAGGGTGCAGCTGGGACCCTGGGCTGCATTCCTGACCTTGTTATCCTAGTGGCCACCCCAGATGGGAAAGGACTCAAGGATGCTGGCCACAAGGGGTCCTGTCCTGACCCACCCTCCCTCCCTCCTTTCCTGAGACCCGGTCACCCTTGGGTTTGAGAGTCTTCTGTACTTGGTGTTTGATGAGGACCAAGGGATGCTGCCCCCAGAGGCAGGTGGACAGGGTTTCCTCTCGCTCTCCATCACCCGCCGTGGGCCATGTTGCCTTTCTGGGGTTTGGGAATAAGATTTGCCTTGGAATGATGCTCTTATTTTGAGACTGAAAGATTCTCTTTGTTCTTCCATGAAACTGGAACATCAACATGTGATGAGGGAGGACAGGCTGGGCTGGAAGCTTCTTTTCTGGGTCCCATCTCCCTCTGCCCACCACCTCCTTTTGGGAATGTCATGATGAATGTCCTCCTGGATGACCAGGATCAAAAAAACAAAAAGGATTAACAAAAAGGAGAGAGGCCCAGTGCCAGCGATGATGTTGGACATTAAGAGCCGTCATGCACTTCAGGTGGAGAGGCACCTTGATGAGAACATTGGACGATGGGCTTGGTAATTCCCACGGATGCTGAGAGCGGCCCTTTCCCTCCTAGAAAGAGGTGGAAAAGGGACCCTGTCCTCTGGCAGCTCGCACAGTGAGCACCTCCAAAGCAGAGAAGCACAGGCAGCATCTGTGTCTAACACACACTAGCCTAACAAGATTGTTTACTTGTAGTCCCGCTAAGCCAGGAACAATTTGCTCCTAGAGCGTTGTTTGTAACACGCTAAAACATACCGTGACATATATGTCGTTTCCAATATAGGCCACATAGGACATGCCCATCATTTATGACATGTATGTCAGCTATGACAGGCATGAAGCACAGAACAGGCGTGGCCAACAACATGCATGCCAACTAAGATGTATTTTGCTTATTACATCTTTGGAGGTTCATCCTGGTATATAATTTGGAAATTGGCCTGTTGATCCACTGTCATTCATTCTTCCAGAGACAAGCCATGCTTTCCTGAATGAACAAGTCCTACGACAAGTGCTACAGGGCCTCAGACCAGGAGATTGCACAGACTCCCTTCCTTAGGTGACACTGGCCAGGTGGGCTGCTGGGCCAGCCCTCTGCATAGCCATGCTGAGCTCAGTGCTCCTGGCGTCTCCCTGCCGAGGGGTAAAGCCAAGTGGCTGGAGACAAGAAAGGGGTGGTCTGAGCTCTGGCCAGTTTGGCTCAGTGGCTAGAGCATCGGCCTGCGGACTGAAGGGTCATGGGTTCAATTCCGGTCAAATGCACTTGCCCAGGTTGTGGGCCTGATTCCCAGTATTGAGTGCGCAGGTAACAGCGGATCAATGATTCTCTCTCATCATTGATGTTTCTATCTCTCCCTCTCCATTCCTCTCTGAAATCAATCAAAATATATTTAAAAAATAGAATTGGCACTGGCTGGGCAGTTCAGTTGGTTACAGCATCATCCTGATACAGCAAGGTTGCAGGTTCTATCCCCAGTCAGAACACATACAAGAATCAACCAATTAATGCATATAAATAGAACAACAAATCAATGTTTTTTTCTCTCTCCCTTCCTCTCTCTTTCAAAAACGAAAATAAATAAATAAAAATTTTACAAAGAAACAGGATTGCTTTAAAAAGATAGAGGTGGTCTGAATTCTCCAGGCCTCAGGGGGGCCTTGAGCCCCACGGGGACCCTTGAGAGTGGGTTACTAAGAGGAGATCTCTGCTTCCTTCCCTCTGATGAATTCTTAGTGAGAGGACCCCCTCCGGCTCCTTTATGCCTCCTTCCTGGCCAAGCATGGAGCTGTCTTCCTCCCAGGCTTGACCAGGGCTCTGGAGACAAAACTGGATGGAACTGTGAGAACCCAGACCTCCCTGCCCCTCCCGGGCGACCACGGGCTGGATCAAGTGGGCATAGGGACCAGGGAGTAAGACTGAGAGAAAGAGGAGGATGACCCAGGGTCCCGCCAGCCGGTGGTGCCACAGTGGGTGAGGCCACAGTGGATGAGGACACAGTGGGTGAGGTCACAGTGGGTGTGGACACAGTGGGTGAGGTCACAGTGGGTGTGGACACAGTGGGTGAGGTCACAGTGGGTGAGATCACAGTGGATGTGGACACAGTGTGTGAGGTCACAGTGGGTGAGCTCACAGTGGGTGTGGACACAGTGGGGTAAGGACACAGTGGGTCTGCTGGTTCTGTGAGCAGTGCCTCCTGCCCATGCCTGTCACTGCAGAGTGGAAACACCCTGCTCTTTGAGGCCTGAATCCAAAGAACGTCTTGTCAGTGGCAACAGGTTAAACAGAGCTCCAGGAGATTCATTAATTTATTTTTATTTATTTACTAGAGGCCCAGTGTGCATGAAATCATGCGTGAGTAGCTTGCTTCTGCTTGCCTCAGCTGGCTTCCCTGCCCATCACCTCTCCTGCCTCCTCTTATAGCCCTCTGCCACTAGTAGCTTGCTGCCCCGCCCTGCCTGCCGCAAGAGCAGAGGCTCATTTGGTCATGATGGCGTGATGGTGTGATGGCCACGGGCCTTTTATTTATATAAACTAGTGGCCTGGTGCACAAAATTCTTGCACATTAAAAGGGAATTAGAGGAAATATTTTAATATTGCTATTTGCACTTGCTCTATAATAGAAGTGTGAGAGATGAAAGAAAATTAGTAAAATGTATATGAAAATAATAATTTATTAATAAATAAACAGTAACAAAAGGATTTAACAATAGAGGCATGATATAAAAACAACAAAAACATAATATGAAAACAACAAAAACATGATATAAAAACACGGTGGGTGTGGACACAGTGGGTGATGACACAGTGGGTGAGGTCACATGCGAACAATGACTGATAAAGTGATTAAACTTATTCTAATATCTCCCTGTATACCACATTAAGAGTGAAAACACTTTCAGAGTGCTTGACTAATTTCCCTTGTGATGACGTATTTAGAACTTTACCTTTAACGTCACATGCTCTTTGAACTCGAGAGAAAGCAACATATAACTGACCAAGTGCAAAAACGGGTTCAAGTAGGAATATACCTACTCTGTCTAGAATTTGTCCTTGTGATTTATTAATTGTCATTGCAAATGCTGGCATCACAGGAAACTGTCATTGAATTATTTTAAATGGTAGGCCAGTGTCAGATGGGGACAAATTAATTCTTGGAATCAGAACAACCTCTCCCTCTGCAGATCCTGTTAATACTTCAGCTTCGATAATGTTAGGTCTTAATCTTTTGATAATAAAACTGGTGTGATTACAAAGACCCTATTTACTACTAAGATTTCTCAATAGCATGATGATTGCACCCACTTTCAATTTTAATTTATGACATGGCATTCCTGAAGGAGTAATACTATTAAAAAATTGAATGGCAAAATTTTCCTTTTCAGCATCATCTGTTGAAACAATGGAATCATCACTCAAATATGTGTGAAAATCTCCATCGAGTATATCCAAAATTTCTTCATTTAATTTTTGAACGTGGTCATTTTTTGGACAAAGAATTGCAGGTTTAGATGTATTTTAATATTATTTATAGATATAGTATTTCCAAAGGTAGTTTCAATAATAGATCCATTACAAATCATTTCACAGGGTGTTTCAATAATATCCATTCCTAAATGAAAACTGCTATCAAGTTTGCCATCTCCAATTTTACTAACCATCCAATATAAGCAGAATCCTCTGATCTCATATTTGTTTTAAGAGACAACGTTCTGAAACAGCCCCAAACATTGCAGTACTTTAAACTCGTTTGTACTATGGCCAATCGCATAGCACGTGGTACAATACTGAGACATTGTCGAAAATCCCCTCCAAGAAGGAGAACTTTCCCACCAAATACAACATTCAAATTCATAATTTCTCTTAGTAATCTATCTATGGCGTTTATAGCATGACTGGATGCCATGGTGCATTCATCAATAATGAGAAGTTGGGTCTTTTTAATAGTTTTAGCAACTTCACTGTTTATATTGAGTCTAGAAATTGAAGTTTCATTTAATGGAATTGGTAATTTATATTCGGAATGAAAGGTCTTTCCACCGAGAAGTAAATGTGCAGCAATTCCTGTAGATGTTGTGGGTAAAACAGTACCACCATGACCTCTAATATAATGTATTAAAACTTTATACAGATATGCAGGTAAATAGGGTTCCTAGCTGGCAGGCCCCTGACAGCAAGCTTGCCACCTGTTGATTCCATGAGGAATGGGGCTCCCTCCTCTCTTCTGTCAGGGTCTGGGGTGCAGGTGAATGGGGTTCCTGGCTGGCAGGCCACTGACAGCAAGCTGGCCACCTGTTGATTCTGTGAGGAATGGGGCTCCCTCCTCCCTCCTGTCAGGGTCTGGTTTGAAGGCTGGCCATGCCCCCTATTGGGCCAGACCCAGAGTTCTACCACACCATGGCCTCCAACTCAGCAACCCAGGATTGACTGCTGCTGGGTGATCCTGTAGCTCCAAGGGTGGGTTATTCTCTCAGGCCTCACGGGAAACAGCTCTGGGAGGACACAGTCCTTGGCAAGGCGACTAAGGACTTAGTGCATCCATGCTCTGATGGCCGGTTCCTGCCTCAAACCTCATTCTCACAGGAAACAGCTCAGGGAGGGTGCAGTCCTTGGCAAGATGACCCAGGACTCAGTGTGTCCTTGCTCCAAGGGCAGGTTCCTGCCTCAGACTTCACCCTCAGGGGAAACAGCCCCCGGAGGGCGCAGACATTTCCAAGATGACCCCTGCAGGACTGATTTCCTTCCGTTGGTCGAGCCTCAGACATGACCTGTTATACCCAGGGTTTTTATATAAATAGATTTTTTTAATCAAGGATATTTCTCCATTGATTTTTTAGAGAGAGTGGGAGAGAGAGGGAAAGGCAGCGAGAAACATCAATGTGAGAGAAACACATAGACTAGGTGCCGTCTGCACCAGCCCAGACCAGGCCCTGGGCTGGGGAGGCCGTTGCAACCCATGTACATGCCTTTGACCATAATCAAACCTGGGACCCTTCAGTTTGCAGGCCGATGCTCTATCCACTGAGCAAACCTGCCGGGGCTATTTTATTTTTTATGATGAGAGGAAACAAACTTGTAAAGGAAACCCCTCTTTGGCCTATCCCTGCACATGCCTTTGGGGCTGCATTCTTGAGTTTAGTGAGACCTGAGTTTAGTCAGTCCAGTAGTTCTGAGTGTCCCCTGCTGGCCTTGAGCGCCCCCTGGTGTCCTGAGCACCCCTTGCAGCCCAGCCCTGCAGCCTCTCTCAGGGAGGTGTGTGTCTGGGCTCACACTGAATTCCCCTCACTGTGTCTCCTGCACAGTAATACATGTCTGTGTCCTCGGTGGTCATGGACTTCAGCTGCAGGGAAAACTGGTTCTTGGACGTGTCTGGGTCAATGACTAACCGACTTTGGAGAGATGGCATGTACTGTCTCTACCACTGGGAACTGAAGAAGATCCTTCCAACCCACTGGAGCCCTTTCCCTGGGGGCTGCCTGACTAAGTCCCAAGTGCCACTGTTGCTGGAGACACTGTCCCCAGAAATGGCACAGGTGAGGGACAGGGTCTGCTAGGGCTGCACCACCGTGGGGCCTGACTCCTGCAGTGCACCTGGGACAGGACACCTGGGACAGAAGGAAGCAACAGGGTTAATCAGTCCACGTCTCTGTGAACACAGTTCTGAACCCCCAGGTCCCCAGACACTGACTCCAGGGCAGCCCCAGCACGGGAAGGCAGATGAGGAAGGAGACAGCCATGTCCCTGGGTCAGCCAGACTCAGCAGGCTCTGCAGCCCCAGTGGAGGCTGTATTTATACAGGAAGCCACGCCTGGCATTTGCCTGAGCATCACTCACTGATATAAGGCCCCGGGTTCGCACAGCCTGCTGAGGCACGGACCCCAGTTCTACAACCAGATTTCTCCGGAGCTGGGTCCTTGGGCAAGTGGGACCCAAGGCAGGGGCCACAGACAAGGGTGCTCAGAGGGGAGCCTCTGGGTGTGGGCATTGTGGACCTAATCCCAATTCCAGGGCCTGTTCAACCACATTAATTGATTTGACTTCATTCATTCATTCATTCAATCATTTATTCATTTCATCAGCACTGAGGCCCAATGACACACCAGCATCCCTCTAGGTAACAAGGACAAATCATTGAAGAGACAGAGTCCCTGTCCCCATGTTCTGGGGTTGCACACCAGGTGTTTGTGGGTTAGACACACACCATGTGCCCCCAGAGCTGGGCAGCTGGGGATCCTGGGAGCAGAGGGCACAGGTGAGCGTCCTCAGACCAGGGGACCCACACGGGAAGGACATAGGCCTGGGCTTGCGTTTTGCCTCCTGATGAGGTGCCTCATGCTGGGAACAAGGGATTGTGGCCAGAAGACCTGCCCTAGGGGTTCCCAGGGCCCAGGGGCAGCTTTGGGAACTGGATGGGGATCCTGGTGGGCGGGGTCCGGGATGTGACCCACAGGGGCCTCCCCAGTGCCTCCTGGTTTCTCCCTGAGGTGCAGGGGCTTGCAGAGAGGAGGCACCTTTTCTATTCAGAGTTGACGTGATTATTCACATGGAAAATCCTAAAGAATCTGGAAAACAGATCTGGACACGACTTGATGTGTAAGCACCAACCAGTGGCAAAATGCATCTGGAAAGAAAAACAACCACCGCCACCCGCTGCGAGGCAAAAACACAGAGAGAAAGCACCTAAGGATTAACCTAAAGCCTGATGCCAGGCTCTGCCCACGGGAAGTGATAACAAGTGGTCAGGAGTACTGACGCGGGTGTGACACAGAGAAACCAACGTGCTTTTTCAGCAAAAGGCTTCACACCATGTCCACACCCACCGTGTGAGGCCGCTGTCATTCTTTATTCAAAAACTGAGCTGTGTCTGAGCTCCATCATCATTCCTAGGGGAACATGCACACGGTCCTCCCTGGGCTTGGTACTAAGACTGGGTTTCCTCTTACCATTTCTTACTTTTTTTTTTTTAAACAAGATTCCTTTATTTATGTATTTAGTTTTGTTCATCCTCACCCAAAGATATTTTCCCACTTATTTTTAGACAAAGTGGAAGGGAGCGGGCAAGGCAGAGAGTTATTGGGACACATTGAGTAGTTGCCTCCTGCAGGCATGGATCCAGGTTGCAACTGAGGCCTGTGCCCTTGATAGGAATTGAACCAGGGACCCCTCAGTCTGAAGTCTGATGCTCTATCCACTGAGCCTCATGGGCTAGGGCCCCTCCCATCATGTCTAGTTAACACTGCGAGGCCCCAGCACAGTATGCAGGCAGCCAGGGTCCTGCCAGGTGGACCAACAGACCTGGGGGTTGTCTGTGTTTCTGGGATGAGGGGAACTAGGGTGGAGAGGCCCCCAGAAGGGCAGTCCCAGGTGCCAGGGTACAGGGGTGCATGGGGAGCTGGGCTGGAACCTCTCTCCAGAGACTTAATGAGGAAGAACCACCCAGACCCCTCTCCTGCAGGCTAATGCTGGGCCTCGCTGTGGGGGACCCACCTGAAGCCAGGTGGTCAGGCCCCATGAGATTGAGGGAAACACGAACCTACATTAGGGAAAAGTCTGTTTTCCCAGGTGCCAGGATAGAGCACCTTCAACATGCATGTAAGTTTCAATGTCAGTTTAAAAGCTCACTGAGCACCTCCCCAGCTTTACACCCCAGTGTGTTTTCTGGGGACCTTGGAATGATCTCTGAAGTGTGACCACTAGGGGGCACCCTCTCCCCACTTCTGTGGGAGGCCAGACATCAGGGGGCTTCTGGCTCCCAGGTGCAAACCTACTTCCTGTCCTAAAGAGGCTGGAGGTCTCATGTTCCCTGGGATCAGGTCAATGAGCAAACACATGTGGCCCCTCCAGTCACCAGGGGATTTAGGGTGAACTCTGGGTGACAAGTGGTGCTGCCAAGTTCCTCCTGAGGCTGCACCTCTGTGAAATGCCGTGTTTTTGTGGATGTTTTCCCACGAGAACTCAGTTCTGTCCCCTTTTCTGCTGCTTTGACAACCCCACACGGGCAACACCACTGCAGTTATGATAAGTCTCCAAATAGATCCATTTTTGTGTATTGAGCCGTGATTTTGAAGTCGATTCCTTTGATTTTTCTTCATAGATAACTATGTCATGCATCAGTAGGGACACCTGGTATCTCCATTCACATTTGAATGTCTCTATGCATCTTTCTTGTCTTATTTCACTTGTTAAAACGTCAAGTACAATGTTGAGTAGAAGTGCTTGTTGACTTTGTCCCCATCTGTGGGGAATCATTTCCCTTCCCACAATCAAGTATGATTTTAGCTACAGGAGTCCCATGATCAGATTGAGGAAGTGCCCTTTTATCCAAAGTTCCCTAAGCGAGTTTATCATGAATGAATGCTGTGCTTTGTCACACACTTTTCTGTATCAATTTTTATGACCATGTGAATTTTCTTCTTTACACAGTTGACCTGTTGGATTGCATTGGTTAATTAAAAAATATTGAATTAGCTTTGAGTTTTTGGGATAATTCCTACTTTGTCATGAGGTAGTATGATTTTCTTATATTGCTGGTAGGATTGGCTAATATTTTGTTGAGGATTTTAGTAAATATGTTAACAAGAGATTTTGATCAGTAGTTTACTATTTCTTTGTCACAAGTCAGGAACAAAACAGACAGGTTCCAGTTGAGAGGAGGAAGGAGAAGGAGTTTATTGCAAACAACAACCAAACAGACAGTTGGGCTGT
>NW_005872271.1:26578-28353 GCF_000147115.1 Myotis lucifugus | reverse complement strand
GACCTAAAGTAGAGTCTTCCCAGCCACTGGAGCCCTTTTCCTGGGGGCTGCCTGACCCAGTTCCAAGTGGCACTGTTGCTAGAGACACTGTCCCCGGAGATGGCACAGGTGAGGGACAGTGTCTGTGAGGTCTGCACCACTGTGGAGCCCGACTCCTGCAGCTGTACCTGGGACAGGACACCTGGGAAAGAAGGAAGCAACAAGGTTAATCAGTCCATATCTCTGTGAGCACGGCTGTGAACCCCCAGATCCGCAGACACTGACCCCAGGGGAGACCCAGCACAGGAAGGAAGACGAGGAAGGAGACAGCCATGTCCCTGGGTCAGCCAGACTCAGCAGGCTCTGCGGCCCCAGTGGTGGCTGTATTTACACGGGAAGCCACGCCTGGCATTTGCCTGAGCATCGCTCTCTGATATAAGGCCCCGGGTGCACACAGCCCATTGAGGCACTGACTCCAATTTTGCATCCAGATTTCTACAGAGTTGGGTCCTTGGGCAGGTGGGACCCAAGGCAGGGCCACAGACAAGGGTGCTCAGAGTGGGGCCCCTGGGTGTGGGCGTTGTGGACCTTACACCAATTCCAGAGCCTGTTCACCCACATTAATTGATTGGACTTCATTCATTCATTCATTCATTCATTCATTCAGTGAGTCATTCCACCAACACTGAGGGCCTGTGACACTCCAGCATCCCTCTAGGCAACAAGGACAAATCAGTGAAGAAGACAGAGGCCTTGTCCCCATGTTCTGGGGTCGCACACCAGGTGCTTGTGCTCCATTCTCCGGAGCATTATCTCAATTCGTTGAGGTTCTGCTTCCTGGCATATGTTGACAGTTTGGCTCAAATAAACTCACAAAAATTCTGCACAGGTTTCAATGGTTTTTTACCTTAACAGAAGGAAGAAAGCCCAGAAGGACTAGGAGGACAATGAGGGAGGAGGTCCTCAGGAGTTACTATAGTAACCAATTCAAAGGGAATATTGACCAGTCAGAGGGGATATAAGGACATGGAACTGCAGTCTTTATAAACCATGGAAACAGGAAGTCTGTGGGCCCTTTTACCTCTCCCCACGTGGGAGTCTGTATTTGTTCTTCAATAAATCTCCACCTTTGCTACACCACCTTCTGTTTGTGAATTCATTCTTCGACTCTGGTGGACAAAGAATCTGGGTTCCAGTCAAAAATTCCGTATCAATAACATATGATCAGGAGTCCTGACACGGGTGTAGACCCACCAGAAACCAATGTGCTTTCTCAGCAAAAGGCTTCACACCATGTCGACACCCACCATGTGAGGCTGCTGTGAATTCTTTATTCAAAAACTGAGATGTATCTGAGCTCCATCATCATTTCTAGTGAAACATGCACACGGTCCTCCCTTGACTTGGAACTGTGGACAAAAGGGGCCACATGCTAACCTGATAGCTCAGGGAAGGCCTGTGTGGCGGTCCTGCAAACTCAGAGACCTAAAGTCACTTCAAAGGATGGTCTGAAATTAAACTTGAACTAAAAGCAGTTATGGTGGGTAGTTATGAGGAGGAAACTGTTCTTGCAAGGTGTGTCAGGCCATAAAAACTGTGAACAGCCGTGGCTGGTTTGGCTCGGTGGATAGAGCATTGGCCTGTCGACTGAAGGGTCCCAGGTTCGATTCCGGTCAAGGGCATGTACCTTGTTGCGGCACATCCCCAGTGGGAAGTGTGCAGGAGCGGCTGATCGATGTTTCTCTCTCATCGATGTTTCTAACTCTCTATCTCTCTCCCTCTCTCTGTAAAAAAAT
>NW_005872271.1:22038-25184 GCF_000147115.1 Myotis lucifugus | reverse complement strand
GTCGTACCAGGTGAACGTGGGTTAGTTGTCTCTTGGATCCAGAACCTTCCCTTTCTTTGGTCGAAGGTCGGACTTTATTTGAGCTGTTTTAAAATCCTTGAGGTGGAACTAGGGTTGATAAAGACCCCAGGTTAAGGTTTCACGGAACCAGACTAAGGCAGGATTTGAGGAAAAAATGGGTGGCTGGTTTTGATTTTGGTTCTTTAATTGGTTTTGCTTTCTGAGAGTCTGAGCAAAAAAGAAAACCTTCGCTGTATAAATGAGAGCTGAACTCGTTCAGCTCCGAAGATAAAGGGGCACATCCTCCCTCCTGCCTGATTCTCGGGTGTTCTTAGGTGATTAAAAATTTTTGTGGAGGTTTCAGAAATGCTGGAGCCCCATAGGGAAGTTCCGACGCAACTGTAATTAAATGGCTTATCTAGGGGGCCACCTTAAGGCTTGGTCTGCCTGGGCCCTAAACCTTTCCTGTGATTTTAGACAGCTGGGAGAGAAACTGAGGCCACATTTGACCCACTGCATAACATGTCTAGAAAGTTTGCTCAGACTACAGATATCCAAAAAAAAAAAATTAACATGGGAAATTGTGCCTCCAATACTTATATCGGACAAAATAAACCTCAAAGTGAAGGCCTTAACAAGAGATAAGGAAGGCCACTTCATAATACTAAAGGGATCAATACAACAAGAAGATATAACCCTGGTAAACATATATGCACTCAATGCAGGAGCACACAAATACATAAAAAAACTCCTGGAAGATATCAAAGGAGAGATCAACAACAATACAATCATAGTAGGGGACTTTAATACACCACTGACATCACTGGATAAATCCTCTAGACAAACAATCAGCAAAGAAACAGCAACCCTAAATGACTCACTAGATCAGATGGACTTAATTGGCATCTTCAGAACACTTCACCCCAAAGCCACGGAATATACATTCTACTCAAGGGCTCATAAGACACATTCAAAAATAGACCACATATTGGGTCACAAACAAAGTCTCCCCAAATTCAAGAAGATTGAAATCATACCAAGCATGTTCTCAGACCACGATGGCATAATATTAGAAATGAACTACAATAAAAACAACCCAAAATACTCAAACACTTGGAAGCTGAATAGCATGTTACTAAATATTGATTGGGTTACCAATGAGATCAAAGAAGAAATTAAAAGCATCCTGGAAACTAATGACAATGAAAACACAACAATCCAAAACCTATGGGACGCAATGAAAGCAGTTCTGAGACGGAAGTTTATAGCTCTACAGGTCTATCTCAAAAAACAAGAAAAAATGGTAGTAAATCATCTAACTCTACAACTCAAAGAATTAGAAAGAGAGCAACAAGAAAACCCCAGAGTGAGCAGAAGGAAGGAGATAATAAAGATTAGAGCAGAAATAAATGACATAGAGACCAAAAAGACAATACAGAAAATCAATGAAACCAAGAGCTGGTTCTTTGAAAGGATAAACAAGATTGACAAACCTCTAGCCAGGCTCACCAAGAAGCAAAGAGAGAGTACCCAAATAAACAAAATCAGAAACGATAGAGGAGAAATAACAACAGACCCCACAGAAATACAAATGATTGTTAAAAAATACTATGGACAGCTCTACTCCAACAAACTAGACAACCTGGAGGAAATGGACAAATTCCTAGAAAAATACAACATTCCAAAACTCAATCAGGAAGAATCTTAAAATCTCAATAGGCCAATAACTATGGAAGAAATTGAAGCAGTCATCAAAAAGCTTCCAGCAAACAAAAGCCCAGGACCAGACGGCTTCACAGGGGAGTTTTACCAAACATTCAAGGAAGAACTAAAACCTATCCTCCTCAGACTACTACAAAAAATTCAAGAGGAAGGAACACTTCCAAGCTCATTCTATGAAGCCAGCATCACCCTAATACCAAAACCAGGTAAAGACAACACAATGAAAGAGAATTACAGGCCAATATCCCTCATGAACATAGATGCCAAAATCCTCAACAAAATCTTAGCAAATCGGATCCAGCAGTACATCAGAAAGATCATACACCATGACCAAGTAGGATTTATCCCAGGGATGCAAGGATGGTACAATATCCGTAAATCAATAAACGTGATACATCACATAAACAAATTGAAAGAAAAAAACCACATGGTCATATCAATTGATGCAGAAAAAGCATTTGACAAAATCCAACACCCATTTTTGATAAAAACTCTCAGCAAGGTGGGAGTAGAAGGATCATACCTCAACATAATAAAAGCTATATATGACAGGCCCACAGCCAACATCATACTCAATGGACAAAAACTAACACCATTTCCCCTAAGAACAGGAACAAGACAGGGATGCCCACTCTCACCACTTCTGTTCAACATCGTACTGGAAGTATTAGTCATTGCAATTAGACAAGAAGAAGAAATAAAAGGCATCCAAATTGGAAAGAGAAGTAAAACTGTCCTTATTTGCAGATGACATGATATTATACATACAAAACCCTAGAGACTCCATCAAAAAGCTACTAGACTTAATACATGAATTTGGCAATGTAGCAGGATACAAAATTAACCCCAAGAAATCTGAGGCATTTCTATACACCAATAGTGAACTTTCAGAAAGAGAGATTAGAAAAACAATCCCATTTACCATCGCACCAAAAAAATTAAGATACCTAGGAATAAACTTAACTAAAGAGGTTAAAGACCTCTACTCAGAAAACTACAGGACGCTGAAAAAAGAGATAGAGGAAGACATAAACAGATGGAAGAACATACCATGTTCTTGGATTGGTAGAATCAACATCATTAAAATGTCCATACTACCCAAAGCAATCTATAAATTCAATGCACTTCCCATTAAAATACCAATGGCCTTCTTCAAAGATCTAGAACGAACTCTCCAAAAATTCATCTGGAATAAAAAAAGACCCCGAATAGCTGCAGCGATCCTGAGAAAGAACAAAGTAGGTGGGATCTCAATGCCAGATATCAAACTGTATTACAAAGCCACTGTTCTCAAAACTGCCTGGTACTGGCACAAGAACAGACATATAGACCAGTGGAATAGAATAGAGAGTCCAGAAATTAGCCCGAACCAATATGCTCAATTAATTTTTGACAAAGGAGGCAGGAACATACAATGGAGCCAA
>NW_005872271.1:0-21378 GCF_000147115.1 Myotis lucifugus | reverse complement strand
CTTCTAGGAATATATACCAAGAAGCCACAACCACCAATCAGAAAGGATATATGCACCCCTATGTTCATAGCAGCACAATTCACCATAGCTAAGATTTGGAACAGCCTAAGTGCCCATCAGCAGATGAGTGGATTAAAAACCTGTGGTACATCTACACAATGGAATACTACGCTGTGGTAAAAAAGAAGGAATTCTTGCCATTTGCAACAGCATGGATGGATCTGGAGAGCATTATGCTAAGTGAAATAAGCCAGTCAGAGAAAGATAAATACCACATGATCTCACTCATTTGTGGAATATAGATAACAACATAGCCTGACGAACAGGGACAGACCCAAAGACAGAGAAACAGCTATCAGACTATCAATCCCCAGAGGGAAAGTAGGGGAGGGTGGGGGTAAGGGGAAGAGATCAACCAAAGGACTTGTATGCATGCATATAAGCCAAACCAATGGACACGTACAACAGGGGGGTGAGAGCATGAGGTCAGGGGAGGTTTGGGGTTACTGGGGGAATGAGGACACATTTGTAATACCTTAACCAATAAAGAAATTAAAAAATATATATAAATATATTTTTTTTTACTACGGCTGCAAATATCAAAAAAAATTATGAATATTTCTATATGTGACACGGCACCAGAGTTAAGTTAGGGTTTTTCAAAATTTTGACACGCCGAGCTCAAAAGGTTCGCCATCAGTGTCCTAGGGCTACCCTGCCGTTCTCATGTAAGAAGAGATTAAAGTTGCGTGTCACATCTGGTAGCCCTAGTGCTGGGGCCTCAGTGATCTTTGCCTTTATGCTGATGAAGACTTTCTCCTGCTCGGGGCCCCATTCAATGGGTGCCTTCTCTTCCTCTTTTAAAGCTTCATAGAGAGGCTTGGCCAGGTCTGAAAACCCTGGGATCCAAATTCGACAGAACTCTACTGCTCCCAGGAATTCCTGAATCTGCCGCCGGGTGCTAGGGACTGGGATGGCACATACTGCCTGCTTTGTTTTAGTCCCTAGCCTTCATTTCTCTTGGGTGATTTGGAAGCCTAGATACTTGACTTCATTCTGACAAATCTGTGAATTTTTCTTGGACACTCTGTAACCTGTTTCAGTTAACAGTCTCAGGAGGGCTCGTGTCCCCTCCCAGAACTGAGCTCATGTGGAGCTGGCTAGTAGGAGGTTGTCTACATATTGAAGTAGAACACACCCCAAGTCCTGTCCTCAGAACTTAGACAGATCAGATGCTAGTGCTCCACTAAAAAGAGTAGGGGAATTTTTGAATCCTTGTGGAAGTCTGTTCCAGGTGAACTGCTCCTTGGCCCCCATAGTTGGGTTTTTCCACTCAAAAGCAAAAAGGGGCTGGCTGTGAAAGGGCGAGGGCTATGCCCCTCCATCTTGCCCCGTATCCTCCATGTTGGGGGCAGCCGCCATGTGCTCAGGAAAGTACCTTCTTCCCGGAAGCCCAGGCCTCTGCTGGGCCACCGCCCGGGAATTTCTTTAAACTAACCAATGACAATCAAGAAACATGCGCGCCATAGAAATAACCACATCCTGTGTAACAAGACCCGATTTGTGCCTGGCCAATTGGCAGGGCCCACAGTCAGCTCCCCTCCCCTCACTCCACCCCCTATTAAAACCCTGTTTTTCCCACGGCGGTGTCACTCTGCTTCCTGTCGCTGCGTCGGCCAGGAGGGGGAATTGAGCTAGCTCAAATAAAGGACCCTCTGCTTTTGCATCAGACATGGCTGGCTCCCTGGTATGGTCTTTTGGGGATCTTGAAATCTGGGCATAACATTTGGGGGCTCGTCCGGGATCCCCAACACCACTGAGGAAACCCCAGTCCAGAGGGCCTGACTGACCGCGGTAGGTGTCTGTGTCATTGTGTGTTTTGTATCTGTCCTGTGTGAGCTCACTTCTAAAATCTGTAATCGCCTGAAATGATCTAAGTGGACGCACAGGGGGATCAAGGGCGGGAGGAGTCGGGGGATGTCTCGACCCTCCATCTGTAGAGGTGTAATTTTGCTTCTGCGGAGTCGGAAGGTCTGTAGAAACCCCCTCAATCTAAGACAAGGCGGGTCGCTCCTGCTGGTTGGCGCACAGCCATCGTCTAGCTTTCGGTTTTTGCTTCCATGGAGTTGGAAGACTATTTCAAGTTTGCTTCCATGGAGTTGGAAGGCTGTACTTTTTTGGGGGACCCTTTAGTTGTTTGTGTTTCCATTTTATTTTGTGGACTTGCTGGACAGACGTTATGACGGACTCAGAAAAAAACGTGCGCGCCATAGAAATAACCACATCCTGTGTAACAAGACCCGACTTGTGCCTGGCCAATTGGCAGGGCCCACAGTCAGCTCCCCTCCCCTCACTCCACCCCTTATTAAAACCCTGTTTTTCCCACGGTGGTGTCACTCTGCTTCCTGTCGCTGCGTCGGCCAGGAGGGGGAATTGAGCTAGCTCAAATAAAGGACCCTCTGCTTTTGCATCAGACATGGCTGGCTCCCTGGTATGGTCTTTTGGGGATCTTGAAATCTGGGCATAACAGCTGAAGGGGGCTAATCGGAGGCAGAAAAAGGCATCTTTCAGATCTAGGCATGTAAACCATTCCACTTCTGATGGAATGAGTCCTAGAAGCATGTAGGGGTTTGGCAGCACCGAATGTAAGGTTATAATGACCTCATTAATGGCCCTCAGATCCTATATGGGATGGTATTCAATAGTCCCAGGCTTTTTGACAGGCAAGAGGGGAGTATTCCATGGTGATTGGCATCTTTTAAGGAGTCCCCACTGAAGTAGCTGGTCTAAGTGGACGTGAATTCCTAGGTGTGCCTTCCTTGGAATTGGATATTGGCGAATTTTGACAGCCTGTGCTCCAGGCTTTAAGTCAATTAGTATCGGGGCATGGTCTTTGGCCAGGCCTAGGGGATTTACTTCTTCCCAGACTAGTGGAAATTCTTCCTCTAATTCAGGCTCTAAAGGTGAGGCCTTTGACTGAGGGGCATAAAGTCTCCATTCTTCCTCCTGGGGCACTGCTAGGGACAGGATCATTGGAGAAGTCTCCTCACCTAGGCAAAGCTGTGCTGAGCCATCTGGGGCAAAGGTGACCTCTGCCCCCATTTTGGCTAAAAGATCTCTACCCATCAGGAGCCCCTTTTATGATCATAATACAATCCCTAAAACTAGACATAGGAGAGGGCTTTCTGTGAGCTCTGTTGCTTGGAGCAAAACTATTTTAAGACAGAGCCGGAAATGTTATCTTTGCTTAAGTCTGCACCTGCTCCTGGTCCTGGGCCTGTGCTGGTCCTCAGCGCCCCCTGGTGTTCTCGACGCTCCCTGCAGCCCAGCCCTGCTGTCTCCCTCAGGGAGGTATGCATATGGGCTCACACTGACTTCCCCTCAATGTGTATCTCGCACAGTAATACAAGGCTGTGTCCTCGGTGGTCACGGACCTCAGTTGCAGGGGGAACTGGTTCTTGGACGAGTCTAGGTCGATGACTAACCGACTTTGGAGAGATGGCTCGTACCGTCTGTACCACTTGGAATTGAAGTAGATCCTTCCCAGTCACTGGAGCCCTTCCCCTGGGGGCTGCCTGATCCAGTCCCAAGTGGCAGTGTTGCTAGAGACACTGTCCCCAGAGATGGCACAGGTGAGGGACAGGGTCTGCGAGGGCTGCACCACCGTGGAGCCCGACTCCTGCAGCTGCACCTGGGACAGGACACCTGGGACAGAAGGAAGCAACAAGTTTAATTCAGTCCACATCTCTGTGAACACGGCTGTGAACCCCCAGGTCCCCAGACACTGACCCCAGGGGAGCCCCAGCATGGGAAGGCAGATGAGGAAGGAGACAGCCATGTCCCTGGGTCAGCTAGACGCAGCAGGCTCTGCAGCCCCAGTGGAGGCTGTATTTATACAGGAAGCCACGCCTGGCATTTGCCTGAGCGTCACTCTCTGATATAAGGCCCCGGGTGCGCACAGCCCACTGAGGCATGGATCCCAGTTCTGCAGCCAGATTTCTCCAGAGCCAGGTCCTTGGGCAGATGCGACCCAAGGCAGTGGACACAGACAAGGGTGCACAGAGGGGAGCCCCTGGGTGTGGGCGTTGTGGACCTTACACCAATTCCAGAGCCTCTTTACCAATATTAATTGGTTGGACTTCATTCATTCATTCATTCATTCATTCCACCAACACTGAGGGCCTGTGACACTCCAGCATCCCTCTAGGCCAGTGGTCAGCCAACTGCGGCTCGCGAGCCAAATGCAGCTCTTTGGCCCCTTGAGTGTGGCTCTTCCACAAAATACTGACTTCTGCGCATGGGCCACCAAGTTTCAATCACACTACATGCGTGCCCGAACGTGGTATTTTGTGGAAGAATCACACTCAAGGGGCCAAAGAGCCGCATGTGGCTCTCGAACTGCAGTTTGCCAACCACTGCTCTAGGCAACAAGGACAAATCAGTGAAGAAGACAGAGGCCCTGTCCCCGTGTCCTGGGGTCACACACCAGGTGCTTGTGTTATATCGCAAATCAGGGAGCTGGACAAGACGCCTAATAAGCCAATTAGTTAGGAGTCATCTTTATTGCATGCAGATTCAGAGCAAATTACCTCTGTCAAATTCTGAGCAAACACAGGAGGGAGTATTTCATTTTTATATCCTTCTAGTTTTTTGTGTAAGACAGCTTGTAACCTTGAGTACATATCATATCTATATAGACACCTGTAACCTTGGATGAACAAACACTTGGCAGAATGTGTGAATTAATATCAGTATCAGTGTATCAGCCCCTTTAGATGGCTAGCTTGCAAGGTCAGACAGTTAAGTTTATCTTTTTCTATTATTTGAACGAAAAACAAAGTCATTCTATAGAATAAGAGACTGTCTTAAAGTGACAGAGTTTACAATGACAGAGTTTATAGGACTAGGGACTATCTAGCAATAGCAGAGAATTTCAAACAGCAGTTTTGTACAAGATGGAGGTTACTGTGCTTCACTTGTGTCTCAGACACACACCATGTGGTTCCCAGAGCTGGGCAACTGGGGAACCTGGGAACAGAGGGCGCAGATGAGGGTCTTCAGCCCAGGGGACTCACAGGGGAAGGACATAGGCCTGGACTTGTGTTTTGCCTCCTGATGAGGTGTCCTCATGGTGAGCACAGGGAGCTGGGGACTAGAGGGCATCTCTGCAGGGAGCAGGGGCAGGAGCAGCCGAGACACCAAATGGCCAGGTGGATGCATAGAAGCTTTTCCTTCTAAAGTGACCCCAGTGGTTAGTCTGCAAAGAGCAATGGCTCCTGCCCTGGCAGGTGAGGCTCAGTGGATAGAGTGTCAGCCTGGAGAATGAAAGGTCCCGGGTTTGATTCTGATCAAGGGCATGCACCTCGGTTGCAGGTTCCCCAGCCCTGGTTGGGGTGTGTGCAGAGGCAACCGATCGATCTCTCTCTCTCCCACATCTCCCAGATGTTTCTGTCTGTCTCTCCCTCTGCCTTGCACTCTCTCTAAAAATCAATGGGAAAATACACTCAGTGAGGATTAACAAAAAAAATATTTTAAAATATAAATAAAAGAATGATGGCTCTGACAGGAGTCACAGAGCGAGGTTCTGCTTAGGGAGTTCCCCAGTGTAGGAAATAGGCCTCTGAGATCCACCCCCAGCAAAGTTTACTTTTATTGGAAAGGGTTACTGAGTGTCCCCAGGGCAAAGCGAATGCGGGAGGAGGGAAGAGGCTATAAGAACAAAGAACTGTGCACCTGAGCCAGGATGGTCCCTTCCTCAAGTAGACAGGGTGAGGTGGAGACAACTCGAAAAGGCCTTGGCCCATTTTTTTCATGTAACCCACCTACGTCCCTCCTTTGATTGCAATGTATAAAAATATAGGAAAACCTGCCATTCTTAGGAGCATTATCTCAGTCTGTGGAGGTTCTGCATCCTGGCATTTGTCAACAGTTTGGCTGAAATAAGCTCACAAAATTCTTTACAGATTTGAATGTGTTTTTTATGATAACAGTACTAAGACGGGGTTTCCTCCTACCATTTCCTTCCTGTCCTGTTTTATTAAAATAAGGTTCCTTTATTTATTTAATTTGTTTTGTTAATCCTCAACCAGATAGGAATTTGAGATCAGAGTCTCCCTTCAGTCACTGAATTTTGTCAGATTACGACAGAGCCTCCTTTTTTTATTCACAAATACAATCCCTAAACCTAGACATAGGAAAGGGCTTTCTGTGAGCTCCGTGGCTGAGCCTGGGAGCAAAGTTAATTTAAGGCAGAGCAGGAAATTGTGTCTTTGCTTAACTCTCCACCTGCTCCTGTTCTGGGGACTGTACTGGTCTTGAGCGACCCCTGGTGTCCTGGACGCCCCCTGCAGCACAGCCCTGTTACCTTCTCAGGGAGGTTTGTGTCTGGGCTCACGCTGACTTCCCCTCACTGTGTGTCTCTCACACAGTAATACACAGCCGTGTCCTGGGCGCTCAGGCTGTTCATTTGCAGATACAGCATGTTCTTGGCGTTGTCCCTGGAGATGGTGAATCGGCCCTTCACAGCATTGGCATAGTTTGTGGTACTTCCATCAGGATTAATTTCACCAAGCCACTCCAGCCCCTTCCCTGGAGCCTGGCGGACCCAGTCCATCCAGGAGCTACTGAAGGTGAATCCAGAGGCTGCACAGGAGAGTCTCAGAGACCCCCCAGGTGGCACCAAGCCTCCCCCAGACTCCACCAGCTGCACCTCACACTGGACACCTGCAAACACAGAGACACAAGGTGGACTTAGAGTCACACGGAAGCAAAAACAGGCACAGGCACAGGTCTCAGCGCTCCCCACTCCTGAGCATGACCTTGAAAAATGATCAGGAGGAAAACGCAGCTTGGCACCAAGTCCATAGTGGAGCCGCTGGGGTCCTGTCTCAGGCACTTGGGTTCTGGGTGTCTCCCCAACATGCCGGGCCGGGCCCTCTTTTATGAGCAGGAGGAGAGCCCCATTTGCATGGAGTCTGGATATAAGGGTGCAGCTGGGACGCTGGGCTGCATGCCTGACCTTGTCATCCTAGTGTCGACCCCAGATGGGAAAGGACTGAAGGATGCTCAAGGGGTCCTGTCCTGACCCACTCTCCCTCCCTCCCTCCTTTCCTGAGACCCGGTCACCCTTGGGTTTGAGAGTCCTCTGTCCTTGGGGTTTGATGAGGACCCAGGGGTGCTGCCCCCAGAGGCAGGTGGACAGGGTTTCCTCTTGCTCTCCATCACCCGCCATGGGCCATGTTGCCTTTCTGGGGTTTGGGAATAAGATTTGCCTTGGAATGATGCTTTTATTTTGAGACTGAAAGATTCTCTTTGTTCTTCCATGAAACTGGAACGTCAACATGTGATGAGGGCGGACAGGCTGGGCTGGAAGCTTCTTTTCTGGGTCCCATCTCCCTCTGCCCACCACCTCCTTTTGGGAATGTCATGACGAATGTCCTCCTGGATGACCAGGATCAAAAAAACAAAATGGAGAAACAAAAAGGAGAAAGGCCCAGTACCAGCGATGATGTTGGACATTAAGAGCCGTCATGCACTTCAGGTGGAGAGGCACCTTGATGAGAACATTGGACGGTGGGCTTGGTAATTTCCACGGATGCTGAGAGCGGCCCTTTCCCTCCTAGAAAGAGGTGGAAAAGGGACCCTGTCCTCTGGCAGCTCGCACAGTGAGCACCTCCAAAGCAGAGCAGCACAGGCAGCCTCTGTGTCTAACACACACTAGCCTAACAAGATTGTTTACTTGTGGTCCCGCTAAACCAGGAACAATTTGCTCCTAGAGCGTTGTTTATAACATGCTAAAACATACCGTGACATATATGTCGTTTACAATATAGGCCACATAGGACATGCCCGTTATTTATGACATGTATGTCAGCTATGACTGGCATGAAGCACAGAACATGCATGGCCAACAACATGCATGCCACCTAAGATGTATTTTGCTTATTCCATTTTGGAGGTTCATCATGGTATATAATTTGGAAATTGGCCTGTTGATCCACTGTCATTCATTCTTCCAGAGACAAGCCATGCTTTCCTGAATGAACAAGTCCTACGACAAGTGCTACAGGGCCTCAGACCAGGAGATTGCACAGACTCCCTTCCCCAGGTGACACTGGCCAGGTGGGCTGCTGGGCCAGCCCTCTGCATCGCCATGCTGAGCTCAGTGCTCCTGGCTTCTCCCTGCCGAGGGGTAAAGCCAAGTGGCTGGAGACAAGCAAGAGGTGGTCTGAGCTCTGGCCAGTTTGGCTCAGTGGCTAGAGCATCGGCCTGCGGACTGAAGGGTCATGGGTTCGATTCCGGTCAAATGCACTTGCCCAGGTTGTGGGCTTGATGCCCAGTATTGAGTGTGCAGGTAACAGCGGATCAATGATTCTCTCTCATCATTGATGTTTCTATCTCTCTCTCCCTCTCCATTCCTCTCTGAAATCAATCAAAATATATTTAAAAAATAGAATTGGCACTGGCTGGGCAGTTCAGTTGGTTACAGCATCATCCTGATACAGCAAGGTTGCAGGTTCGATCCCCAGTCAGAGCACATACAAGAATCAACCAATTAATGCATATAAATAGAACAACAAATCAATGTTTTCCTCTCTCTCCCTTCCTCTCTCTTTCAAAAACGAAAATAAATAAATAAAAAATGTTAAAAAGAAACCGGATTGCTTTAAAAAAATAGAGGTGGTCTGAATTCTCCAGGCCTCTGGGGGGCCTTGAGCCCCACGGGGACCCTTGAGAGTGGCTGACTGAGCGGAGATCTCTGCTTCCTTCCCTCTGATGAATTTTTAGTGAGAGGACCCCCTCCAGCTCCTTTATGCCTCCTTCCTGGCCAAGCGTGGAGCTGTCTTCCTCTCAGGCTTGACCAGGGCTCTGGAGACAAAACTGGAGGGAACTGTGAGAACCCAGACCTCCCTGGCCCTCCCAGGCGACCACGGGCTGGATTAAGTGGGCGTGGGGACTAGGCAGTAAGACTGAGAGAAAGAGGAGGAAGACGCAGGGGCCTGCCAGCCGGTGGTGCCACAGTGGGTGAGGCCACAGTGGATGAGGACACAGTGGGTGAGGTCACAGTGGGTGAGCTCACAGTGGGTGTGGACAGAGTGGGTGAGGACACAGTGGGTGAGGTCACAGTGGGTGAGATCACAGTGGATGTGGACACAGTGGGTGAGGTCACAGTGGGTGAGCTCACAGTGGGTGTGGACAAAGTGGGTGAGGTCACAGTGGGTGAAGTCACAGTGGGTGTAGACACAGTGGGTGAGGACACAGTGGGTGAGGACACAGTGGGTGAGGACACAGTGGGTGAGGACACAGTGGATGAGGTCACAGTGGGTGAGGACATAGTAGGTGAGGTCACAGTGGGTTAGGCACCAGTGGGTCTGCTGGTTCTGTGAGCAGTGCCTCCTGCCCATGCCTGTCACTGCAGAGTGGAAACACCCTGCTCTTTGAGGCCTGAATCCAAAGAACATCTTGTCAGTGGCAACAGGTTAAACAGAGCTCCGGGAGATTCATTATTTTATTTTTATTTATTTACTAGAGGCCCAGTGTGCATGAAATTGTGAGTGAGTAGCTTGCTTCTGCTTGCCTCAGCTGGCTTCCTTGCCCATCGCCTCTCCCTCCTCCTCTTATAGCCCTCTGCCACTCGTAGCTCGCTGCCCCGCCCTGCCTGCCACAAGAGCAGCGGCTCATTTGGTCATGATGGCGTGATGGTGTGATGGTGTGATGGCCACGGGCCTTTTATTTATATAAACTAGTGGCCTGGTGCACAAAATTCTTGCACATTAAAAGGGAATTAATTAGAGGAAATATTTTAATATTGCTATTTGCCCTTGCTCTATAATAGAAGTGTGAGAGATGAAAGATAATTAGTAAAATGTGTATGAAAATAATAATTTATTAATAAATAAACAGTAACAAAAGGATATAACAATAGAGGCATAATATGAAAACAACAAAAACATGACATAAAAACACAGTGGGTGTGGACACAGTGGGTGATGACACAGTGGGTGAGGTCACATGCAAACAATGACTGATAAAGTGATTAAACTTATTCTAATATCTCCCTATATACCACATTAAGAGTGAAAACACTTTCAGAGTGCTTGACTAATTTCCCTTGTGATGACGTATTTAGAACTTTACCTTTAACATCACATGCTCTTCGAACTCAAGAGAAAGCAACATATAACTGACCAAGTGCAAAAACGGGTTCAAGTAGGAATATGCCTACTCTGTCTAGAGTTTGTCCTTGTGATTTATTAATTGTCATTGCAAATGCTGGCATCACAGGAAACTGTCATTGAATTAATTTAAATGGGAGGCCAGTGTCAGATGGGGACAAATTAATTCTTGGAATCAGAACAACCTCTCCCTCTGCAGATCCTGTTAATACTTCAGCTTCGATAATGTTAGGTCTTAATCTTTTGATAATAAACCTGGTGTGATTACAAAGACCCTATTTACTACTAAGATTTCTCAATAGCATGATGATTGCACCCTCTTTAAATTTTAATTTATGACATGGCATTCCTGAAGGAGTAATACTATTAAGAAATTCAATGGCAAAATTTTCCTTTTCAGCATCATCTGTTGAAACAATGGAATCATCACTCAAATATGTGTGAAAATCTCCATCGAGTATATCCAAAATTTCTTCATTTAATTTTTGAACGTGGTCATTTTTTGGACAAAGAATTGCACGTTTAGATATATTTTTTAATATTATTTATAAATATAGTATTTCCAAAGGTAGTTTCAATAATAGATCCATTACAAATCATTTCACAGGGGGTTTCAATAATATCCATTCCCAAATGAAAACTGCTATCAAGTTTGCCATCTCCAATTTTACTAACCATCCAATATAAGCAGAATCCTCTGATCTCATATTTGTTTTAAGAGACAACTTTCTGAAACAGCCCCAAACATTGCAGTACTTTAAACTCGTTTGTACTATGGCCGATCGCATAGCATGCGGTACAATACTGAGACATTGTCGAAAATCCCCTCCAAGAAGGAGAACTTTCCCACCAAATACAACATTCAAATTCATAATTTCTCTTAGTAATCTATCTATGGCATTTATAGCATGACTGGATGCCATGGTGCATTCATCAATAATGAGAAGTTGGACCTTTTTAATAGTTTTAGCAACTTCACTGTTGATATCGAGTCTAGAAATTGAAGTTTCATTTAATGGAATTGGTAATTTATATTGGGAATGAAAGGTCCTTCCACCGAGAAGTAAATGTGCAGCAATTCCTGTAGATGCTGTGGGTAAAACAGTACCACCACGACCTCTAATATAATGTATTAAAACTTTATACATATATGCAGGTGAATAGGATTCCTAGCTGGCAGGCCCCTGACAGCAAGCTTGCCACCTGTTGATTCCATGAGGAATGGGGCTCCCTCCTCTCTTCTGTCAGGGTCTGGGGTGCAGGTGAATGGGGTTCCTGGCTGGCAGGCCACTGACAGCAAGCTGGCCACCTGTTGATTCTGTGAGGAATGGGGCTGCCTCCTCCCTCCTGTCAGGGTCTGGTTTGAAGGCTGGCCATGCCCTCTGTTGGGCCAGACCCAGAGTTCTACCACACCACGGCCTCCAGCTCAGCAACCCAGGATTGACTGCTGCTAGGTGATCCTGTAGCTCCAAGGGTGGGTCCTTCCCTCAGGCCTCACGGGAAACAGCTCTGGGAGGACACAGTCCTTCGCAAGGCGACTCAGGACTTAGTGCATCCATGCTCTGATGGCCGGTTCCTGCCTCAAACCTCATTCTCACAGGAAACAGCTCAGGGAGGGTGCAGTCCTTGGCAAGACGACCAAGGACTCAGTGTGTCCATGCTCCAAGGGCAGGTTCCTGCCTCAGACTTCACCCTCAGGGGAAACAGCCCCCGGAGGGCGCAGACATTTCCAAGATGACCCCTGCAGGACTGATTTCCTTCCATTGGTCGAGCCTCAGACATGACCTGTTATACCCAGGGTTTTTATATAAATAGATTTTTTTAATCAAGGATATTTCTCCATTGATTTTTTAGAGAGAGTGGAAGAGAGAGGGAAAGGCAGCGAGAAACATCAATGTGAGAGAAACACATAGACTAGGTGCCGTCTGCACCAGCCCAGACCAGGCCCTGGGCTGGGGAGGCCGTTGCAACCCATGTACATGCCTTTGACCATAATCAAACCTGGGACCCTTCAGTTTGCAGGCCGATGCTCTATCCACTGAGCAAACCTGCCGGGGCTATTTTATTTTTTATGATGAGAGGAAACAAACTTGTAAAGGAAACCCCTCTTTGGCCTATCCCTGCACATGCCTTTGGGGCTGCATTCTTGAGTTTAGTGAGACCTGAGTTTAGTCAGTCCAGTAGTTCTGAGTGTCCCCTGCTGGCCTTGAGCGCCCCCTGGTGTCCTGAGCACCCCTTGCAGCCCAGCCCTGCAGCCTCTCTCAGGGAGGTGTGTGTCTGGGCTCACACTGAATTCCCCTCACTGTGTCTCCTGCACAGTAATACATGTCTGTGTCCTCGGTGGTCATGGACTTCAGCTGCAGGGAAAACTGGTTCTTGGACGTGTCTGGGTCAATGACTAACCGACTTTGGAGAGATGGTGCGTACTGTCTCTACCACTGGGAACTGAAGAAGATCCTTCCCACCCACTGGAGCCCTTTCACTGGGGGCTGCCTGACTAAGTCCCAAGTGCCACTGTTGCTGGAGACACTGTCCCCAGAAATGGCACAGGTGAGGGACAGGGTCTGCTAGGGCTGCACCACCGTGGGGCCCGACTCCTGCAGTGCACCTGGGACAGGACACCTGGGACAGAAGGAAGCAACAGGGTTAATCAGTCCACGTCTCTGTGAACACAGTTCTGAACCCCCAGGTCCCCAGACACTGACTCCAGGGCAGCCCCAGCACGGAAAGGAAGATTAGGAAGGAGACAGCCATGTCCCTGGGTCAGCCAGACTCAGCAGGCTCTGTGGCCCCAGTGGAGGCTGTATTTACACAGGAAGCCACGCCTGGCATTTGCCTGAGCATCACTCACTGATATAAGGCCCCGGGTTCGCACAGCCTGCTGAGGCACGGACCCCAGTTCTACAACCAGATTTCTCCGGAGCTGGGTCCTTGGGCAAGTGGGACCCAAGGCAGGGGCCACAGACAAGGGTGCTCAGAGGGGAGCCTCTGGGTGTGGGCATTGTGGACCTAATCCCAATTCCAGGGCCTGTTCAACCACATTAATTGATTTGACTTCATTCATTCATTCATTCAATCATTTATTCATTTCATCACACTGAGGCCCAATGACACACCAGCATCCCTCTAGGTAACAAGGACAAATCATTGAAGAGACAGAGTCCCTGTCCCCATGTTCTGGGGTTGCACACCAGGTGTTTGTGGGTTAGACACACACCATGTGCCCCCAGAGCTGGGCAGCTGGGGATCCTGGGAGCAGAGGGCACAGGTGAGCGTCCTCAGACCAGGGGACCCACAGGGGAAGGACATAGGCCTGGGCTTGCGTTTTGCCTCCTGATGAGGTGCCTCATGCTGGGAACAGGGATTGTGGCCAGAAGACCTGCCCTAGGGGTTCCCAGGGCCCAGGGGCAGCTTTGGGAACTGGATGGGGATCCTGGTGGGCGGGGTCCGGGATGTGACCCACAGGGGCCTCCCCAGTGCCTCCTGGTTTCTCCCTGAGGTGCAGGGGCTTGCAGAGAGGAGGCACCTTTTCTATTCAGAGTTGACGTGATTATTCACATGGAAAATCCTAAAGAATCTGGAAAACAGATCTGGACACGACTTGATGTGTAAGCACCAACCAGTGGCAAAATGCATCTGGAAAGAAAAACAACCACCGCCACCCGCTGCGAGGCAAAAACACAGAGAGAAAGCACCTACAGATTAACCTAAAGCCTGATGCCAGGCTCTGCCCACGGGAAGTGATAACAAGTGGTCAGGAGTACTGACGCAGGTGTGACACAGAGAAACCAACGTGCTTTTTCAGCAAAAGGCTTCACACCATGTCCACACCCACCGTGTGAGGCCGCTGTCATTCTTTATTCAAAAACTGAGCTGTGTCTGAGCTCCATCATCATTCCTAGGGGAACATGCACACGGTCCTCCCTGGGCTTGGTACTAAGACTGGGTTTCCTATTACCATTTCTTACTTTTTTTTTTAAACAAGATTCCTTTATTTATGTATTTAGTTTTGTTCATCCTCACCCAAAGATATTTTCCCACTTATTTTTAGACAAAGTGGAAGGGAGCGGGCAAGGCAGAGAGTTATTGGGACACATTGAGTAGTTGCCTCCTGCAGGCATGGATCCAGGTTGCAACTGAGGCCTGTGCCCTTGATAGGAATTGAACCAGGGACCCCTCAGTCTGAAGTCTGATGCTCTATCCACTGAGCATCATGGGCTAGGGCCCCTCCCATCATGTCTAGTTAACACTGTGAGGCCCCGGCACAGTATGCAGGCAGCCAGTGTCCTGCCAGGTGGACCAACAGACCTGGGGGTTGTCTGTGTTTCTGGGATGAGGGGAACTAGGGTGGAGAGGCCCCCAGAAGGGCAGTCCCAGGTGCCAGGGTACAGGGGTGCATGGGGAGCTGGGCTGGAACCTCTCTCCAGAGACTTAATGAGGAAGAACCACCCAGACCCCTCTCCTGCAGGCTGATGCTGGGCCTCGCTGTGGGGGACCCACCTGAAGCCAGGTGGTCAGGCCCCATGAGACTGAGGGAAACACAAACCTACATTAGGGAAAAGTCAGTTTTCCCAGGTGCCAGGATAGAGCACCTTCAACATGCATGTAGTTTCAATGTCAGTTTAAAAGCTCACTGAGCACCTCCCCAGCTTTACACCCCAGTGTGTTTTCTGGGGACCTTGGAATGATCTCTGAAGTGTGACCACTAGGGGCACCCTCTCCCCACTTCTGTGGGAGGCCAGACATCAGGGGGCTTCTGGCTCCCAGGTGCAAACCTACTTCCTGTCCTAAAGAGGCTGGAGGTCTCATGTTCCCTGGGATCAGGTCAATGAGCAAACACATGAGGCCCCTCCAGTCACCAGGGGATTTAGGGTGAACTCTGGGTGACAAGTGGTGCTGCCAAGTTCCTCCTGAGGCTGCACCTCTGTGAAAAGCTGTGTTTCTGTGGATGGTTTCCCACAAGAACTCAGTTCTCTCCCCTTATCTGCTGCTTTGACAACCCCACACGGGCAACACCACTGCAGTTATGATAAGTCTCCAAATAGATCCATTTTTGTGTATTGAGCCGTGATTTTGAAGTCGATTCCTTTGATTTTTCTTCATAGATAACTATGTCATGCATCAGTAGGGACACCTGGTATCTCCATTCACATTTGAATGTCTCTATGCATCTTTCTTGTCATATTTCACTTGTTAAAACGTCAAGTACAATGTTGAGTAGAAGTGCTTGTTGACTTTGTCCCCATCTGTGGGGAATCATTTCCCTTCCCACAATCAAGTATGATTTTAGCTACAGGAGTCCCATGATCAGATTGAGGAAGTGCCCTTTTATCCAAAGTTCCCTAAGCGAGTTTATCATGAATGAATGCTGTGCTTTGTCACACACTTTTCTGTATCAATTTTTATGACCATGTGAATTTTCTTCTTTACACAGTTGACCTGTTGGATTGCATTGGTTAATTAAAAAATATTGAATTAGCTTTGAGTTTTTGGGATAATTCCTACTTTGTCATGAGGTAGTATGATTTTCTTATATTGCTGGTAGGATTGGCTAATATTTTGTTGAGGATTTTAGTAAATATGTTAACAAGAGATTTTGATCAGTAGTTTACTATTTCTTTGTACTGAATGCACAAAGAATGCCAGTCATGCATTGAGGAATGTGTTTATATCTCCTAATTAATGTCTGATATTGGTCATTTGTCTCTTTGCCAGTCTTGTGAGCATTTGATTAGTTTTATTGATCTTTCCAAATATTCAGCAGTTGGCACCATTCATTTTTCTCTATTATTTTTCTGTTTTTATTTCATTAATCTCATCTTTATATTTCCTTCCTTCTGCTTGATGTTAGGTGATTTTGATCTTCCTTTTCTAATTTCTTTAAAAAAATCTTTGCTATTGAGAGTATTACTAATATTCACCCTTTTACCCCCCATATCACCCCTCCACCCATTCCAGCCACACCCCAGGGCTTCATCAACCCCTATCTGTGTCCACAGGTAATGCATATGCATATGAGTTCTTTGGTTCATCTCTTTCCACACTCCCCTTCCTCTTCCCTCTGAAGTTCGTCAGTCTTTTCCATGTTTCCATGCCTCAGGTTCTATTTTATTCATCAGTTTATTTTGTTCCTTAGATACTTTGTTCATTTATTTTGGTTCTTAGATTCAATTGTTGATAGATATGTATGTATTGCTATTATTTTGTTCATATTTTTTATTTTTTATTGATTTCACAGAGGAAGGGGAGAGAGAGAGAGAGAGAGAGAGAGAGAGAGAGAGAGAGAGAGACATCAATGATAACAGAGAATCACTGATCATCCACATTCTGCATGTCCCCCAACGGGGATTGAGCCAGCAACTCGGGCATGTGCCCCTGACCAGAAACAAACCTGAAACCCTTCAGTCAGCAGCCCTACAGTCTATCCACTGAGCCAAACCGGCTAGGGCTTTGTTCTTGTGGTCTTCTTCTTCTTCTTCTTTTTTTAAAAATATATTTTTTTGATTTTTTTTACAGAGAGGAAGGGAGAGGGATAGAGAGTTAGAAACATCGATGAGAGAGAAACATCAATCAGCTGCCTCCTGCCCTGCAACCAAGGTACATGCTCTTGACCAGAATCGAACCTGGGACCCCTCAGTCCCCAGGCCGACACTCTATCCACTGAGCCAAACCGGTTGGGGCCCTCCTCCTCCTCCTCCTTCTTCTTCTTCTTCTTCTTCTTCTTCTTCATCCTTTTCTTCCTTTGCCCCCCTACCTCCTCTGTGTCCTCCTCTTCCTCCTCCTGGATGTGTAGAGCTGTAATCTGCTATGGCCTCCCGGAAGGTGAAAAGTCAGCCACTACATGGAGGCACCAAGCAGGAACTACAGGGGGATCTGCAGATGACTGCTACTTGTATTGGGCTTGGAAGTGCCCAGGCAAGTACAAGTTGTGAAGCATGGCAGACTGGCACTAGTGCTGGGTCTTGGGCCACTTATTGATAGTTTTGGGACATGCTGATGCTAGCTGCTGCTTGTTTGAGAGATTTTAAAAGAGTCTGAAACCTGAGCCAGGATAAGCCATTCAAATGGAAAGGCTGTTGGAAACAGTTTGGATGGGGCTGCAATTTGGATGGGGCGGGTTCTCAGGGAATCACCAGGGCAGAGCAAATTTGTGAGCCACACTGATGGAACCTCAGATATGGCATCCAGGCAGCTATGCAATGAGGGAAGTCCCAGCACAGAAACAATGACTCCTATGAGCAGCCCTGTCTGGGAGAAAGCCACCCCAAGTTTCTGCCATAATGCCAGACAATTCAGTTATTTCCTGTATGTCCCAGGATACCCCAATTCCACCACTTATGGCTGGAGCTCAGAGGAAGCAAGACCCTGTAAGTTCCTGTGCTGGCTCTTTAAGAGGTACAGCCTGAGTCTGCAGCTGCCTCCATGTCACTCAAAGATAATCATTTCTGGTTTTTGGAACCCGAAGTTATGAGGACTTCTCTTTCAAGCTCTGGAACCCTGGGTTCAGGGTCTGGTGTGGGGCTGGGACCCTTTGCTTCTCACAGGAGGCCTCTACAGCTGAGATATCTCTCCCAAATAAAAAAACGCCACATGTGGGTGTTGACTAGTGTGTACCCCACTTCTGCCCTTCCTACCAGTCTTGATGTGCTTTCTTCTTTATCCCCCTAGTCCAGAATGATGGTTGATCTCTATTTTAGTTGTACATTCCATGTGGTTGTGGGAGGCAGTGAGAACATGCATTTACCTATGCCTCCAAATTGGTTCTCACCATTTTCCAATTTTTAATAGTGGAGGCGTACGTTATTGTTTTAAAGATCTTTATTCTTTTCTAACATAAGCATTTAATGCTATACATTTCCCTCTAAGCACTTCTCTAGCTGCATCTCAGAAAATTTGATATTATGCAATTTCATTTTCATCCAGTTTTGACATATATTTTCATTAGTTTAGAATTCTATGTTGATGTTCCTTCAATGCTCCTTCAGCTCTTTAGAGTCATCACTCCACTGACTTCTGGTTTTGGTAGTTTATCATGTGACCTTTGATGTTTTTATTAGTTTTGTTCCTTGACTCATGTGTGTTTTTTTCTTTGCTGCCCTTAGGCATTTTATCTTTTTCACCAGTTTGACTTTATTGTGCCTTGATTTAATGTTGTTTATTTTAATTCTTCTTGGGGTACGTTGGTGTTCTTAGATCTTTTTATAGTTTACATCGAATTCTGAGAAACTATTTTCCATAATTTCTTCAAATATTTTACTTGGTGCTCCCTCTCTTGTCTTTATGGGATTCCAATTACATGTATACACATTTGACTGTTTTATTGTCTCTTATATTCCTGACCCTTGACTATTTTTTAGAAAACTAATTCAGTGTTCCATTTAGGAAAGCTTCCATTATACTTCTTTAAGTTCACTTATGTTCAACCTTTAGTGTTAGTCTTACTTCATGTATTTTTCATTTCATAGGTTGTTATTTTCTTAACCTCTAGAAATTCAAAATACAGACCAGTTCTACCAACACCTTTCCGTGAGATTAAAGCCCTTGTGTGTTTTATCCAACAGAAGCTCCTGACATAAGACTGCCCCTTTGTTAGCACAGCCGAGGCTATTGGTTGCTGAGGCTGCAATACTGTTTCTCTGGTCACTGCCCAACGACATCCCCAATGGTCTCCTTAAAATTGCATTGTCTTCTGGAGGAGAGACCAAAGGAAGTACTAAGGCCTCCTTCTGACTGATCAATGGGGCAGAGGAAGTAAGTGCCTTCCCCTAAGGGGTGGTGTGAAAGGAAATGTAAAGCATAAAGGGGAAAGGCAGTGAGTCCTTGAGGAGGGGGTTTACTCCTGGAGAATAAAACCACTGACCAGATCATTAGAGAATATATCCCCCAGGTCCCAGCTTCTGAGCTGATCCTCATGTTCTGTGGTGCTGAGCGCCCCCTGGTGTCCTGAGCATCCCCTGCAAACTAGCCTAGCTGCCTCCCTCAGTGATGTATGTGTCTGGGCTCACACTGACTTCCCCTCACTGTGTCTCTTGTACAGTAATACACGGCCGTGTCCTCGGTGGTCACGGAGCTCAGCTGCAGGGAGAACTGGTTCTTGGACGTGTCTCTGGAGATAGAGGTTCGGCTCTTGAGGGAGGGGGTGTAGTAAAGGTTTCCAACATTATTTATGCACCCCATCCACTCCAGCCCCTTCCCTGGTGGCTGGCGGATCCAGCTCCAGCAGTAACCACTGGTGATGGAGTAACCAGTGACAGTGCAGGTGAGGGAGAGGGTCTGTGAGGGTGTCACCAGGCCTGGGCCCGACTCCTGCAGCTGCACCTCAGACAGGACACCTGGGACAGAGAGAACACAGTGAGTCCTGGGCTCAGATGCAGGATCCCCATCTCTTCATGTCTAAGCCCTTGAGTTACTAACATCTGGGAGCTGACAGCAGGAAGAGGAAAAGCCACATGAGAGTCATGCTCTTGCAGGTGAGGTCCTCCTCCCCCAGAAAGTATTCTCCAGGCTGAGGAGGCCCTGAATTTAAGTGGATGCCAACTGTGTGTGTGTGTCTGGTGGCCATGTGGGCATTTGCATATGGGAGGTGTCTACACATACAAAGGGCAAGAGGTGAGGGGAGGCCCGGGTCTCTGGGGCTTCTCTTGGAAGGAGGTGCTGACTGTGCCCTCAGAGAACCAGGCCCTCCTTGGGGTCCTGGTCACTGTGGCCAGGGACCTCTTCTTCCACAGCAGGAGATGTGATGCAGGAGGTGGTCAGGAAGTAGGATGTGGGAGCAATCAGTGACTCCTTAGGGATAAAATCAATGTGCCTATTCTTCCAGGGATATTGACAGATATAGATATAGATAGATATAGATATAATTATAGATATAATTATAGATATAGTTATAATTATAGATATAGTTATATAGATCTTTTTTCAAAAAATATAATTTTCTTGATTTTTAGAAAGAGAGAAGGGAGATGCATAGAGAGATAGAAACATCCATGAGAGACAATCATGGATTGGCTGCTTTCAGCATGGCCCCCACTGGAGATGTAGACAGCAACCCCATCATGAGCCCTCACTGGGAATTGAACCAGTAACTTCTTGGGTCCTGGGTCGACACTCAACCGCTGAGCGACATGAGCCAGGCTGGATCTTCTTTCCTTTGTCCTCACCTGAGGATGTGTTCATTGATTTTTAGAGGGAAAGGAAAGGACAGAGAGAGAAGGAAATAGAGAAACATTGGTGTGAGAGAGAAATACTGACCAGTTACCTCCCATTTATGCCCATACTGCGAATCAAACCTGCAATATTTTCATTTATTTATTTAATTATTTTTAAATTGATATCAGAGAGGAAGGGTGAGGGAGAGAGAGACAGAAACATCAATGATGAGAGAAAATCATTGATTGGCTGCCTCCTGCACTCTCCAAACAGGGGATGTTGCCCAAACCTGGGCATGTGCCCTGACTGAATGGAACAGTGACCTCCTGGTTCAGAAGTCAATGCTCAACCACTGAGCCACGCTGGCCAGGCTATTCCTACACTTTTAGGATTCACAGAGCTCCCTGTGTACCTGGGCTCTGGTGAGTGGGATGTTGGCAACATTATAGGTGACCAGGCACCAGCCGTTCCCTGACTGCCCTCTGAGCCCAGTGGCCATGGGCTTGTCCACCACGATGCTCTGCAGCTCACGGCCCCCCACCCCCTGGAGGTTCCCTCACCACAGGTGTGAGCTGTTGGAGGTGCTCTGAGGTCAGTGCTCAGCTGCGTCTCCACCTGACACAGGTTAGGCCCCCACAGCCTGACATCACTCTCGGGCACTACACATGGGCACTGCAGGGTGGCTGAGGCTGGCTTTACACCGCCTGAGTGGCCCTGGCCCCGGCATCTCAGGGAGGGCCTGGCACAGCAGATGGGCATGAGGGGTTGACGTGGGGGTGCATTTAAGGCAAAACCTACCAGGGCTGGACGGAGAGGGCAGAGTGCAGCCTGTGGGACGTCCTGTGCAGGCCTGATGGGGTGAGAATGCGGGCGGCAGAGGACAGAGGGTGAGGATGGGGTGGTGTCTGCAGAGCCTGGAGGGACAGCAGAGGTGGGTGGGGACCAAGTCTCCTTCAGCAGGTTCTCAGGATCCAGGTGGGTTCTCCAGGGGAAGCGGGACAGCTATAGGGACGTGTCCCCCAGGACGAGGTTCTGAAACCCACGGGAACAGGGC